>NW_019245063.1:0-1520 GCF_002742605.1 Olea europaea var. sylvestris | reverse complement strand
TTGGGCCCGTAAGTCCTTTTTGGAAATGTAGTGACCGTTTTGTATTTAACTCACAACTTCGTCGTAACGTATGAGGGATTTCGGCCATTTTTAGAAAGAATGAGCACTTGCATATTTGGAACGCTTGGATTGTCGCCGCACGAAGAATTGTGCGTAGCTTTTGCACAAGGTGTCTGTTTTGGGACCACAAGTACTTTTTGGAAATGTAGCGACCGTTTTGGATTGAACTCTCCACTTCGTCGTGACGTACGAGGGATTTCGGCCATTTTTCGAAAGAATGAGCACTTGCATATTTGGAACGCTTGGATTGTCAGCGTACGAAGAATTGAGCGTAACGTTTGGACACTGTGTCCGTTTTGGGCCCATAAGTACTTTTTGGAAATGTAGCGACCGTTTCGGATTGAACTCACCACTTCGCCGTGACGTATGAGGGATTTTCTCCATTTTTCCAAAGTGTGAGAACTTGCATATTTGGAACACTTGGATTGCCGGCGTACGAAGAATTAAACGTAGCTTTGGCACACGGTATCCATTTTGGGGCCATAAGTACTTTCTGGAAATGTAGCGACCGTTTTGTATTTAACTCACAACTTCGTCGTATCGTATGAGGGATTTCGGCCATTTTTCGAAAGAGTGAGCACTTGCATATTTGGAACACTTGGATTGCCGGCGTACGAAGAATTAAACGTAACTTTTGCACACGGTATCCATTTTGGGGCCATAAGTACTTTCTGGAAATGTAGCGACCGTTTTGGATTGAACTCACCACTTCCTCGTGACGTATCAGGGATTTCGGTAATTTTTTGAATGTGTGAGCACTTACATATTTGGAACTCTTGGATTGTTGGCGTACAAAGAATTGAGCATAACTTTTACACCCGGTGTCCGTTTTGGGACCATAAGTACTTTTTGGAAATGTAGCCACCGTTTTGGATTGAACTCCCAACTTCGTCGTGACATATGAGGGATTTCGGCCATTTTTCAAAAGAGTGAGCCCTTGCATATTTGGAACGCTTGGATTGTCGGCGTACGAAGAATTGAGCGCAACTTTTGCACCCGGTGTCTGTTTTGGGACCATAAGTACTTTTTGGAAATGTAGCGATCATTTTGGATTGAACTCACAACTTCGTCGTGACGTATGAGGAATTTCGGGCATTTTTCGAAAGAGTGAGCACTTGCGTATTTGGAACGCTTGGATTGCTGGCGTACGAAGAATTGAGCGTAACTTTTGCACACAGTGTCCGTTTTGGGACCATAAGTACTTTTTGGAAATGTAGCGACCATTTTGGATTGAACTCACAACTTCATCGTGACGTACGAGGGATTTCGGCCATTTTTCGAAAGAATGAGCACTTGCATATCTGGAACGCTTGGATTGCCGACGTACGAAGAATTGAGCGCAACTTTTGCACCCGGTGTCCGTTTCGGGACCATAAATACTTTTTGGAAATGTAGCGACCGTTTTGGATTGAACTCCCAACTTCGTCGTGACATATGAGGGATTTCGGCCATTTTTCGAA
>NW_019245062.1:0-1520 GCF_002742605.1 Olea europaea var. sylvestris | reverse complement strand
TTTGTTTGTCTGCAATGCAACAAGCTTGCTTTTGTTTTTGATCTGCAACTTAAACTTTTCATGTAATGATTTTACCAACTCTACTTTTCTTTTACCATCTAGACTGCTATACTCATTCATAGGTAACGAAATTAAATCCAACGGAGTTAGTGAATTAAAATCATAAATAACTTCAAAAGGTGAAAATGATGTAGTAGAATGAACAACATGATTATAAGCAAATTGAACGAAAGGTAAACACTCTTCCTAGTTTTTCAAGATCTTATTGATTACTGTGCACAAGAGTTGAATCATAGTCCTATTGACTATCTCAGTTTGTCCATCGGTTTATGGGTGATAAGTTTTAGAAAATAACAATTTTGCGCCTAATTTACCCTATAAGACTCGTCAAAAATGACTCAAGAACTTTACGTCCCTATCCGACACTATACTCTTTGGAACCCCATGCAGACACAAGACCTCTTTAAAGAACAAATTAGCTATATGTGTAGTATCATCGATTTTGTGACATGGTATAAAGTGCACCATTTTACTAAACCTATCTACTACCACAAAAATTGAATCCTACTCTTTCTTAGTTCTAGATAAACCCGAAACAAAATCCATTGAAATATCAACCCCAGGTTTACTAGGTGTTGGTAATGGCGTGTATAGTCCCTGAGGTAAAACATTAGACTTAGACCTTTTACAAGTTATGCATCGATTACAAATTCTTCCAACATCAACTTTCAGTTTAGTCTAATAGAAATGCTCTTCTAACATCTCCAAAGTCTTTTGTACCACAAAATGTCCCATTAGTCCACCACTATGTGCTTCTCTCACCAATAACTCTCGCATTGAACAATTTGGAACATATAATCTATTTTCCCAAAACAAATAACCCTTATGTTTGAAGAACTTATCAACTTCCCCTTCGTCACATGATTTATAAATATCGGAAAAATCTAAATCAGTTTCATACATGTCGTTAATATGTTCAAAACCAAGCAATCTAGTGCTTAATGAAGTTATTGAGGCATACCTTCGAGAAAACACATCTGCCACTATGTTTTCTTTACCTTGCTTGTACTTGATGACGTAGGGAAATGTCTCAATGAATTCCATCCATTTAGCATGCCTCTTGTTCAACTTTCCTTGACCCCGCAAGAGCTTTAATGATTTATGGTCGGTGTGAATAACGAACTTCTTTGGCCCCAAGTATTGCTAAAATGTCTCCAACGCCCGAATAAGAGAGTATAACTCTTTGTCATATGTTGGATAGTTTAGTGCAGCCCCACTAAGGTTGTCACTGAAATAGGCTATTGGTCTCCTTTCCTGCATTAAGACTACTCCAATACTTATTCCTGATGCATCACACTTAATCTCAAAAGTTTTGTTAAAATCAGGTAACTCTAAAACAGGTGTTTTACACAATTTATCCTCAATAGTACTAAAAGCATGCTCTTCATCGCCCCAATGAAAACCCACACTTTTCTTAACAACTTTAGTAAGGGGGGTAGTGATTGTGCTAAAATCTTTTA
>NW_019245061.1:309-1520 GCF_002742605.1 Olea europaea var. sylvestris | reverse complement strand
CTAATACGTCATTAGAAAATCGTGAGCTAAACCCAAAACGGTCGCTACATTTTCTAAAAGTACTTATGGTCCCATAACGGACAACGTCTTCGAAAGTTATACTCAATTCTTCGAACGCCATCAATCCAAATATGCAGGTGCTCGTTCTTCGAAAAAATGGACAAAATCTCTCATACGTCATGAAGAAGTGGTGAGTTCAATCCAAAAGGGTCACTACATTTCCGAAATGTACTTATGGGCCCAAAACGGACACCGTTTGAATAAGTTACGCTCATTTCTTCGAAGATCGAAAATCCAAGCGTTAAAAATATGCGATTGGCCGTTCTTCAAAAAAAGGACGAAAACCCTAATACGTCATTATGAAATAGTGAGCTAAACTCAAAACGGTCGCTACATTTTCGAAAAGTACTTATGGTCCCATAACGGACAACGTCTTCGAAAGTTATACTCAATTCTTCGAACGCCATCAATTCAAATATGCAGGTGCTCGTTCTTCGAAAAAATGGACAAAATCTCTCATACGTCATGAAGAAGTGGTGAGTTCAATCCAAAAGGGTCACTACATTTCCGAAATGTACTTATGGGCCCAAAACGGACACCGTTTGCATAAGTTACGCTCATTTCTTCGAAGGTCGAAAATCCAAGCGTTAAAAATATGCGATTGGCCGTTCTTCAAAAAAAGACGAAAACCCTAATACGTCATTATGAAATAGTGAGCTAAACTCAAAACGGTTGCCACATTTTCGAAAAGTACTTATGGTCCCTTAACGGACACCGTCTTCGAAAGTTATGCTCAATTCTTCGAACGCCGTCAATCCAATTATGCAGCTGCACGTTCTTCAAAAAATGGTCAAAATCCCTCATACGTCACGACGAAGTTGTGAGTTCAATCCAAATGGGTCCCTACATTTCCGAAAAGAACTTATGGGCCCAAAACAGACACCGTTTGCATAAGTTACGCTCATTTCTTCGAAGGTCGAAAATCAAAGCGTTAAAAATATGCGATTGGTCGTTCTTCAAAAAAAGGACGAAAACCCTAATACGTCATTATGAAATAGTGAGCTAAACTCAAAACGGTCGCTACATTTTCGAAAAGTACTTATGGGCCCAAAACGGACACCGTTTGCATAAGTTACGCTCATTTCTTCGAAGGTCGAAAATCCAAGCGTTAAAAATATGCGATTGGTCGTTCTTCAAAAAAAGGACGAAAA
>NW_019245061.1:0-237 GCF_002742605.1 Olea europaea var. sylvestris | reverse complement strand
GACGAAGTTGTGAGTTCAATCCAAAAGGGTCGCTACATTTCCGAAAAGTACTTATGGGCCCAAAACGGACACCGTTTGCATAAGTTACGCTCATTTCTTCGAAGGTCGAAAATCCAAGCGTTAAAATTATGCGATTGGCCGTTCTTCAAAAAAAGACGAAAACCCTAATACGTCATTATGAAATAGTGAGCTAAACTCAAAACGGTCGCCACATTTTCGAAAAGTACTTATGGTCCC
>NW_019245060.1:0-1520 GCF_002742605.1 Olea europaea var. sylvestris | reverse complement strand
GCTCAATTCTTCGTACGCCGATTATCCAAGCGTTCCAAATATAAAAGTGCTCATTCTTTCGATAAATGGTAGAAATCCCTCGATCTCCACGACGAAGTTTGGAGTTCAATCCAAAACGGTCGCTACATTTGCAAAGAGTAACTATGGGCCAAAAACGGATACCGGGTGGAAAATTACGCTCAATTCTTCGTACGCCGACTATCCAAGCGTTCCAAATATAAAAGTGCTCATTCTTTCGATAAATGGTAGAAATCCCTCGAACGCCACGACGAAGTTTTGAGTTCAATCCAAAACGGTCGCTACATTTCCAAAAAGTAATTATGGGCCAAAAACGGATACCGGGTGGAAAAGTTACGCTCCATTCTTCGTACGCCGACTATCCAAGCGTTCCAAATATAAAAGTGCTCATTCTTTTGAAAAATGGCGGAAATCCCTCGAACGCCACGACGAAGTTGTGAGTTCAATCCAAAACGGTCGCTACATTTCCAAAAAGTACTTATGGACCAAAAAAGGACACCATGTGCAAAAGTTACGCTCAATTCTTCGTACGCCGATTATCCAAGCGTTCCAAATATAAAAGTGCTCATTCTTTCGATAAATGGCAGAAATCCCTCGATCTCCACCACGAAGTTTGGAGTTCAATCCAAAACGGTCGCTACATTTCCAAAGAGTAACTATGGGCCAAAAACGGATACCAGGTGGAAAAGTTACGCTCAATTCTTCGTACGCCGACTATCCAAGCGTTCCAAATATAAAAGTGCTCATTCTTTCGATAAATGGTAGAAATCCCTCGAACGCCACGATGAAGTTTTGAGTTCAATCCAAAACGGTCGCTACATTTCCAAAAAGTAATTATGGGCCAAAAACGGATACCGGGTGGAAAAGTTACGCTCCATTCTTCGTACGCCGACTATCCAAGCGTTCCAAATATAAAAGTATTCATTCTTTTGAAAAATGGCGGAAATCCCTCGAACGCCACGACGAAGTTGTGAGTTCAATCCAAAACGGTCGATACATTTCCTAAAAGTACTTATGGGCCTAAAACGGACATCGTGTGCAAAAGTTACGCTCAATTCTTCGTACGGCGACTATCCAAGCGTTCCAAATATGAAAGTGCTCATTCTTTCGAAAAATGGCAAAAATCCCTCGAACGTCAAGATGAAGTCGTGAGCTCAATCCAAAACGGTCGCTACATTTCCAAAAAGTACTTATGGGCCCAAAACGGACGCCGTGTGTGAAAGTTATGCACAATTCTTCGTACGCCGACTATCCAAGCGTTCCAAATATGAAAGTGCTCATTCTTTCAAAAAATGGTCGACATCCCTCGAACGTCATGAAGAAGTTGTGAGTTTAATCCAAAACGGTCGCTACATTTCCAAAAAGCACTCACGGGTCAAAAACGGACGCCGTGTGCAAAAGTTATGCTCAATTCTTTGCACGCCGACCATCCAAGTGTTCCAAATATAAAAGTGCTCATTCTTTCGAAAAATGGTCCAAATCCCTCGAACGTCACGAAGAAG
>NW_019245059.1:0-1520 GCF_002742605.1 Olea europaea var. sylvestris | reverse complement strand
ATAAGGCATTTTCCCACATGCATTCTTTTACAACTTTAGTTAACGCAATATATTCTACTTCAGTGCTGAAGATTTTAAATATAGATAGCAACTGTGATTTCCAAGTGATATAATTATCACCTAAAGTGAAGAAGTAAGAAGTTGAAATTTTCCTTTTGTCTTTATCCCTCACAAAGTCAGAATCTATATGTCCTTTAAACTCTAATTTTTCACTTCCCTTTTAAACACCAAGCCTATTTTTATCTTAATAGCTATTTATCTGCAAGTCCAATGAGTTTTACTAGGGTTAGACATAAATTTACGCAAGAAACTAACTGCATATGCAAGATTCGATCTCATGGTAACCATAAAATACATCACAGATCCAAAGGCATCAGCCTACAAAACACAACTAATTTCATATATTTCATCTTCAGTTTTAGGCACTATGCAACTAATGATATATTAACAGATTTAACAAATTTCATACCAAATTTGGTTATCACTTTATCCAATTAAGACTCTCGATCAATTGTAATCATATTTTCAACCATATTTCTTTTAATAATCCATGCAAAGAATTTTTCTTACGTCTCTAAGTCTTTCTTGTCAAATTTCGATTTTAAAAAGTTTCTCATCTTTACGATTTCAGCTTTACTAGAGTTAACAAGCAATATGTTATTTACAAATAACACTAATAATAAATAAACTTCACAGTCTACTTTAGAGTTATTGAAATACAGACATGTATCAAATTCACTCATATTAAAATCAATTTTGAGCATATGAGCATTAAATCTCCTATACCACTACCTAGAACTTTGCATAAGACCATATAAGGACTTTCTTAGCAAATACACAAATTTCGATTTTTCCCTCACTTCGAACACTTGAGGTTGAGGCATGTAAATTAATTCATCCAACTCCCCATGAAGAAATGTCATCTTAACATCTAGTTGTTGTAACTCCCATTCATACTGGACAACTAAGGGTATGATTAGCATGATAGTTTTATACTTAGTGTGGGTAGGAACACCTCATTATAGTCTATTTTCTCTCTCTAAGTAAATCCCTTCGCAATCAACCTAGTTTTATGTGTTAAAGGATTGTTAGGTCCCACTCCGGCTTTCAGCTTATAGATCCATTCACAATGGACAACCAATCTATCGATTCATATTTTAAGGAAAGATGTGAGTCTTTATCGATCAAGGCCCTCCACTAACTATCCCAAGTTATCCAACAGCTGTTGCAACCCTAAGAAACACCACTGAGCCGCCAACAAAAAAAGTCTCTCTATTTTCTTGCTTCTACATTACACCAAAATTGAAATCCAACAACACCAAAAGGTTAAAAATTCATCAAGGAACAATCTGTCTTTTTTTTACCTCTAAATAATTCCTCTCTACGCACTTTCACGCGTGACCTTTGCATTCTGCGTGATGTCTCTTGCACCTCCTCCACTACCAATGTCTGTCTCACATGCAGTACCAACAGATTCTGCTTGTATCTGTAGTCTGGTAGTGGTCGTCATTTGTCCACCA
>NW_019245058.1:0-1520 GCF_002742605.1 Olea europaea var. sylvestris | reverse complement strand
GTAGAGTAAAAAGGGCCAGAGCGAAATACGTTCAAATAAATTCCTTTATTATCAAATGTTCATTACAAAGCTGCGAAATACAATATGCTAAATGCTCTATAAACTACAACTAAGAGCAAACTAATCTCCCGGTCGATCGCCGAGTAAGAGGGTGTACTGGCCTTGATCGCCATCCTGATCGCACTGCTACAAGGGCAAGCAGGGAGGCTGAGAAGCACTCTCAACAAGCAGAAAGGAAGATGAAGCGCCCTCACATCGCCTTCCTAAATGCATCGCTGCAATGACGGGTAAGGAAGCTAAAAAGCACTCTCAGCGAGCAAGGTGGCCTGCAAGCACCCCAAAAATTGCCTTCCATCATTGAACTCCTTGTAGGGATGGAGACGATGGGAAGAACTTTGCTGCTGGCCAAAGAATATTTCCTATATCTCCCATACCAAAGGTGACATCAAGAAAGATGGTCAAGTGGGCGGATCAGATGATCCATTTTCATGGAAAACGAAAGTTTTGGATTGATTGTCAAAAATGCCAAACAATGGCAGCAAATTGGTTTTTTGAAGAAGAAAATGGAAATGAAGATGGAAAGTATGAAGTATACATGCATTTATAGGGAAGTGAAGGTGAAAAGACAGAATATGATGTGCATTTATAAGGGGGTGAAGGTGAAAAGACAGAATATGTGCAGTCATATTCGTGTCTAGTAAATGGGATTAAGTGGCCCTAAAGTCGGACAGAAATGTCAAGAGAAAATGTGCAAAAATTCTAGCATAAAGCAGTTAAATGCCTGAGCGATTAACGATTAAAAGACGGACGTCAATAAATACACAAGAGGCTAAAATAGTTATTCATTAACAATGATGGCTGCTGTTATATCAGTACAAGGTTACAAAAAGAAAGTCAATACGAAATTACAAAAAAAGAAAAAGTTAAGGCATTATATGTCTTAATTACAATCCGCCCCATACCAAACGAATTCTTTTCCTAAGTCTCCCCCAGTCCTCGCTCTGCTGAGAAGATGTGATATTCAATTCAGCCACAACATTATCATCAACTTCCAACTTCTTGTACTGCTCGACCAAAGACTTAGTTTGCTCAATTCCTTGGGAGGCATTACACTTCTTAGCAGCCATTCTCGCCTTGCAGTCATCCATCTTGGCTTGAAGCTCCTTCATCTGAGCAGCCAAACTAGTCATCAAAGAGTCTTCAATCATGACTTTGGAAGAGATTTCTTTCAACTCGTCCTCAGCTTTGTTGATCTCCAGAAGCAAAGACTCTTTTTCAGATACGACGCGAAGATATTGAGTACTTTTGGCCTTCAGTTCAACATTCTTGGCTAGCAAGGAGAGGACCTCGGAATGGACAACTTTTAACGTCGCTTTAAAATCAGCAGAAAGATTGAGCAATGGAAGTGTCAGTGCTTGCTCCAATTTCGCATTCAAGTGCTCAAGCTTATCCTTATGCTTGGCAGCACTAGCCTTACCGATGTCCATATCCATGAAGGACACATACTCAAATATCGACTA
>NW_019245057.1:0-1520 GCF_002742605.1 Olea europaea var. sylvestris | reverse complement strand
AAAAAAAAACTTCTTGTTGGGGAATAGTTCAAGCCCAAAGCAAGCCTTTGATTGAACGAGAAGAAACTATAATTGTTTAGGTGAATTGATTGGTGAAAGAAAGGTAGAAGTGTTGTGGTCAGAGTTTTGAAATTGAGGAAAAAGAACAAAAATTCAAGCCTAGGGTTTGTGGAGGGTTTGTAGTTATAAAAGGGAATAGATTATGAGTTTGTGATATGTATGAAGGTCTTGTAGGATTTGATGTTGGAGGGGAAGAATTTAAGGTAGATATAGAGAATTGGAGATGGAGAGAAAGGGTAAAAGTGGGCTATGTGTTGAGAGAGATGGAGAGTTCAGTGGTTACGGGGTTGGGAATTTAAGTTGGATTAAAGGAGGGGAGGGACTTGAGTGACGCAGCGCTAACTTTCAGGTTAGGAGTCTCTCTCTTTCTCTCTCTCTTTTTGGAGCTGTGGTGCCAAATTTCTTAGATTTTAATTTTTTTCAATACTTCCTAATGCCAATATATTGATCTCCAATCCATTTGTAGCTCAAAGTCATCCCCAAACTTGAGAATTTTTCTTACACTAACAATAAATTAGTTAAAACATTAACTCTTTATACATCTTCGCATTCTTATAAGCTTCGTTTCAAAATTCATCAAGTTCATCGAGTTGAAAGATGCATTGTAGACCTGCTAATTTCATATACAGGTCCAACTTTTTCACAGTCCAATAAGCTCAACGTTCCAATTGAATCGATAAGTAGTACGCTTTCCCAAATACCAACCGGTAAGGTAACATTTCGATTGTCATTTTAAATGCTTTTTCAATATACCCATAATGCATCATGAAGCTTGTGAGCTCATCCTTGTGGTTGGTGTTCACTGTCTTATTTAATATTTGTTATCTCCCTATTGGATCTGCTTGCCCATTGGACTGAGGAAGATAACCAAGTGCCAACTTATACTTGACACTGTATTTAGCCAAACGAGAATTGAAAATTTTGTTACAAAAATGCATACCTTCATCATTTACTATTTTTTTAGGCATGCCAAGCTGATGAAGATGTTTGTCTATAGAAACTTCATAACTACCTTTGCATCATTTGTTGGTATAGTCCACTGCAAGAAGGATGTATACGTGGCCAAAGGACGGAAGGAAAGGACCCATAAAGTCTATGCCCCACATATCAAATAATTTCAACTCGAGCATATTAGTCAATGGAAGTTCGTGACACCTTAAAATATTTCAACGCTTTGACAACGATTATAAGTCATCACAAAAGCATTACTATCTTTGAAAAAAGTTGGCCAATAGAATACCAATTGTAATACCTTAAAAGTTGTACGTGTATAGCCGAAATGGCCTCCACAAGATGAGGAATGACAATGCTCCATGATTGATTTTGTTTCCTCAATAGGAACACACCTCTTGATTATCATAGCTGCATAATTCTTGAAGAGTAGTGGATCAACTCATAAATTTGGTTTAACATCATGCAAGAATTTCTTCTTTTATGAGAAGTCAAATTAGGTAGCATCT
>NW_019245056.1:0-1520 GCF_002742605.1 Olea europaea var. sylvestris | reverse complement strand
ATTCTATTGGAATCGAGCCAATGAAAAGTGGCTTTCGATTTCATGATAGCATCGGGTTTGTTCATCTTTGGCAAATTGCTAGTATAATTCGATTGGAATCGAGCTAATGAAAAATGGTTTTTGATTTCATGACAGTTTCGGGTTTGTTCGTTTTTTGTGTAATGCTAGTCAAATTCGATTGGAATCGAGCCAATGAAAAGTAGTTTTTGATTTCATGATAACTATGAGTTTGATCATTTTCGACGAATTGCTATTCTAATTCGAATGGAATCTAGCCAATGAAAAGTGGTTTTTGATTTCATGATAACTTCAGGTTTGTTCGTTTTCGACGAATTGCTAGTCTAATTCGATTGGAATCGAACCAATGAAAAGTCATTTTCGATTTCACGATAACTTCGGGTTTGATTTTTTTTCGGCAAATTGCTAGTCTAATTCGATTGGAATCGAGCAAATGAAAAGTGGTTTTTGATTTCATCATAACTTCGGGTTTGTTCATTTTTGGCGAAATGCTAGTCTAATTCAATTGGAATCGAGCATATGAAATGTGGTTTTTGATTTCATGTTAAATTCGGCTTTGATCATTTTGGACAAATTGCTAGTCCAATTCTATTGGAATCGAGCCAATGAAAAGTGGCTTTCGATTTCATGATAGCATCGGGTTTGTTCATCTTTGGCAAATTGCTAGTCTAATTCGATTGGAATCGAGCCAATGAAAAATGGTTTTTGATTTCATGACAATTTCGGGTTTGTTCATTTTTTGTGTAATGCTAGTCTAATTCGATTGGAATCGAGCCAGTGAAAAGTAGTTTTTGATTTCATGATAACTTTGGGTTTGTTCATTTTTTACGATTTGCTAGTCTAATTCGATTGGAATCGAGCCAATGAAAAGTGGTTTTTTATTTCATGATAACTTCGGATTTGATCATTATCGGCGAATTGCTAATCTATTTCGATTGGATTCGAGCTAATGAAAAGTGGCTTTCGATTTCATGATAACTTCGGGTTTGATCGCTTTCGAAAAATTGCTAGTCTAATTCGATTGGAATCGTGCCAATGAAAAGTGGTTTTCAATTTCACGATAACTTTGGGTTTGACTGCTTTCGACAAATTGCTAGTCCAATTCGATTGGAATCGAGCCAATGAAAAGTGGTTTTTGATTTCATGATAACATCAGGTTTGTTCGTTTTTGGTTAATTGCTAGTCTAATTCGATTGGAATCGAGCCATTGAAATGTGGTTTTGATTTCATGATAAATTCGGATTTGATCATCTTCGGAACTTTCTAGTCTAATTCGATTGGAATCGACCCAATGAAAAGTGGTTTTTGATTTCATGATAACTTCGGGTTTGTTCGTTTTTTGCGTAATGCTAGTCTAATTCGATTGGAATCGAGCCAATGAAAATTAGTTTTTGATTTCACGATAACTTCGGGTTTGTTCGTTTTTAGGGAATTGCTAGTCAAATTCGATTGGAATCGAGCCAATGAAAAGTGGTTTTTGATTTCATGATGACTTCGGGTTT
>NW_019245055.1:0-1520 GCF_002742605.1 Olea europaea var. sylvestris | reverse complement strand
TCCCCTTTTCCATCAAAAACACCAAGTTCAAAAGATTTTGTTATGTTTTATTTGTGAAGAACTAACACACAGTATTTTTTTTTTCACAAATTATAACAAAACAGAAAATCAACTTTTGAAAATTGTTGAAATTGACCTTCACAAAAAATTTATGTTTTAGATCACATAAAGTAATATGCAGTCAAATAAATGAGCCACAATTGTTTTTATTCACAAACAGTTTCAATCAATAGCGGGATCATTAGGTATTCTAATGTAAACACCACAAGAATCAGAAAATTCAACAATGCAGGTAAAATTATATCTCAGGATTAAAGAATCAGTATATGCAGGACCTAGGGTTGATCAAATTCACCAGGATTCCGTGAGAATCAAGTTCTCGGGTCAAGGCTCAATTTGAATCACCCAAACTTAATTGATCACAAGCAAATATATCGCAAACTAATGTAACAGGTTACAATATACAGTAACTAAACATATCAACATAGAGGCATTTATGCACAAGGGCAGTGTTTAGTAAGTGTGAGATCATAGGGGGTTCAAGAAATGCAAACCGAGGATGGTTAAACAATTTAACCACCAGCTGAAATCCAGAAAAATTATTGCAGCAAGGATAAATTCACTGCAGGTCACCAAGGCACAAAATGTGCCCCTACAGATTCAGTCTCCTCCAGTTTCAAGGCCTGGCAGCTCCAATCAGTTAGGGTTCAAGCACAAAACAAGCCCACAGGATCTCAGTATTATGATTCTTTTACAAATCACATCGAGGAATCACAGAAACTCCCTCGCATTCCACAGTCCAGAGTCGAATCAACACCACAGACCACTAGGTCGACACAAAATCAAAACTAGGGTTTCGAGATCTCCGGTCGAACGCCTGGAAATTAATTTTCCAGTGTTCAACCTTCAATCGAAGACTCAAGAACGAACGCCTAAAGCTCTGATACCACTATTATAAACTGAATCCGAAAAACATAGATGAAATCATAAAATCGCAGATTACATCATAAACCCTAAATCACAACATCGAGGCTTAGATCTTTCAATCGAAGGCTCAGACCACGACCATTTTACCATCACAGAGGCATCGAGACTCAAACACAAACCCTCACAACCCAACACACCAAGGTCACTTCACTGGACTCAAGAACTCAAACTGCCTACCTTCGGTCGATTACTCACACAAAGGAGAATCACACAAGAACACGATTATCACAAAGATAATCAACCAGAAATCTCACAAAGAGAAGAAGGAAGGGTCACACAGACGGGAACACGAAGGTTCCAGAAGGCAGAGAGAAAAAGAAAACAGAAATGACGATCCAGCCACCAAACAAGGAGCAAAGGGGGGTATTTATAGTAAATATCATCAACCGTTGATCAGCGGGTCAATCCAACGGTCCAAGAGTGACTAAGGTGTGTGGGCTGAATATTGGCCTCGGTTAAGTGGGCCTTCTAGGTATATAATTAATGGACCAAGTATTAAATCCATTTTGGGCCTTTTCATCATTGCCTAACAG
>NW_019245054.1:0-1520 GCF_002742605.1 Olea europaea var. sylvestris | reverse complement strand
TTTTTCTTTTTTCAATTATACAATCTTTACAAAAATCTAACTTTTCAATGTTATCATTTCCAAAGCATCCAAGTTTATTTAAAGAAATTAGTCCCTTCTCAGAAATGTGTCCAAGCCTTTTGTGCCACGTTAAGGACTTATTAGAGGTATAATTTAGAGCTGTGACCTACTGAAGGTTCAGCATATACAATGCAAATTTCATTTACCTTAGGAGAGGAGATAACATCTTTGTTATCATAGTTCAGTTTTAAGAACCCTTTGTGGATCACTATATTATATTTAACATCTAATTCTCCCAAAAAGATTATATTTATTTTAATTTAAGGGACATATCTAGTATTCTTTATTTCAAGTGTATAGTTGTTACCCAACATTAATTTCAATTTTCCAATTCCCTTTGTCTGATAACTCATGTCATTTTCAATTTGAATTTGTCCTCCATCTAGTTCAACAAATTCAGAGGACCATTCTGTAATAGGGCATATGCGAAAATTACAACCAAAATCAAGCACCCATTCCTTTGGATCTCTTCTGATTTTACTGACAATGACAACACCTTGGATATCAGGGTCATTCTTGCAGGCAATTATTGTAGAACCATCTGAAAATTTTTTTTCTTTCATATCAGAGATTTTCTTAAAGCAGTCCTTTATTAAATGTCATGATTTTCCACAGTAGTAGCATTTCCTAACTTGGTTCTTGGTCTTCAGTTAATTCTTGTTTTTTGTCTTTAAATTTCTAGTTTAGATATGTTCCTTTCTTAGAAGATTTGAAGTTACACTGATTGTTCTTTTTACTTCAAATTGAATTTCCTTTTATATGTAGCCTTTCTCCAATTTTAAAATCTTCAGACTCAGTTTGTAATTCAAGTTCTTTATTCCTTAAAGCAGAAATTATAATGTGAACAGTAAGATCTTCTCTCCTATATTTTAGGGCATTTTTTATGTCCCTGTAATTTTTACTTGGTGAGTTCAACAGGGAAACAACTTGTTGATCATCATACATTTTTCATCACAGTTAGTGAATTAATTTTGCATATTTTTCAATGTTTTCTTCCAGGCTGCAGGAGGAGTTAAACTAAAGTTGTAGAACTGTCACAGAAGATAAAACTTATTTGACATAGTTTTAGTTAGGTAAAGAGTTTCTGACTTAGCCTACAAGGTTTTAGTAGTAGTGGTTTCGCCAACTTTCCTAATCATAATTTCTTATAAGTGAAGAAAGATGGAACTCCAAGCAATCTCATCTAGTTCTTGTCTCCTAAATGCATTAACATCAGCAACCCAAGTCCCATCAAGGACACCACCAACATACCTTTGTTATAGCAACAGGGCTTTTATTTTTTGTCGACGGAGACTAAAGTCTCCAATACCATTCCATGTCTCAACTTCACAGTTGATATATTAACAAATTGATTTACAAAATTACAACAATACAATGTACAGAGTATTACTATTCCAAGTGACTCAATATAGCAGCAGAAAATGTGACTTTCAGAATAGATCAAATGTGTGTGTTCGTGC
>NW_019245053.1:59554-141356 GCF_002742605.1 Olea europaea var. sylvestris | reverse complement strand
TACAGGTACACCTATTCTGCCACTCAATGTACGTCATCCTCCAGGTAGACCACCCACACAATGTCGTCGATCCAGACACGAGTCCACCACACGACAGAGAAAATGCACTCGCCGTGGTACAGTCGGTCATAATCGGACCACATGTTCGAACCTCATTGCAACACTGCCCGTTTAAATAGGCTTTTGTCTGAAAGTGGTTGAAGTTGTATGTTAACTTTCCCCCGATGTCGTTTGTACTAAACAAATATATATATATATATAATTTTGTTATCATTCTCGTTTGCAGATATTAGTATGTACATGCTCGCAACCAAAGCACGAACCATGCAGTTGAATTTCCTAGATAACATGCTGACAGCTTAACTGTCGATCCCGACAGATGGTTACAAACTATACAATCTGATTTATCTGAAACTATGCAGTATGCATGAGTATACTGTTCCCCAGCACATTATCAACTTACACAGTAATTTTCAACCATAACATTTGAACAACATTCCATTACCGTTTCGAGGCCGAACACAACGTGTTTTACTTCACAACATAAATGAACATGCTCTACGCATTGTTTGCCTTGGCCACTTGAACAAATTAATCAGGGAATGCTATTACAGAACAACACAAAAATCAGTAAGCGTAAAAACTCGTGTCTGGAAGACGATATAGGCCAACATTACGAAATAAGCACGACCAACCTATTTAGTCCATAAAATTCATTGCCCTTATCTAATAACAACATTTGCAGTACACATGGTAGCCATACAGGACAACACATGTTTCATTGAAGGTGCAAAATACGGACACTTATAGACATGAACGTATTGCATGACATCTCGACAGTTCATCTATAGTTCTCGACAGACTGTTTCTAGGAAAATGTCGATCGTTGGTCCAATACCAAAATAGTAACAAAACATAACATGCACAAGAAAGGTGCTCATGTAGAACATGTCGTAACTAGCTTACCAGATCCATCCTTAACAAAAAAATAACTACACATATTCACATTCATACATGTACCATATACGACAATCCGACCACTTCATTCATTGTTGAAACTCGAACCTTCATCATTCGAATCATTCGAGCTGATCACAATGATGTCGGGAGATGGAACGCAAGTCAACCACTCGTTATCATCTGATCCAACTTCCTCCGGAACCATGAATGGGACAACCCAATCAAGCATGTTTTTCGAAGATTAGGAATCTTCACTTGCAACATCGTCAAGGTTCGAAAAGGGAACGACGGATATAGCTCTCCTACCACTTTCATTACTCATTTCATCATCGTCCGAAAGAATGACAATGGGACATAGCGGGGATGAACCGGGTGTGAGCAGTGGCTCCTCAAGGTTCAATGGTTTATTGCTCCCCGTCGATGACGCCATAGTCTTGATATGAGAATATGGACTGAAACTGTGTAGGTATGTGAGTAGTATTATGTCTCACAAAGAGTTTCAAGTGTAACTAATATGAAAATATGGACTTGCCATGCTATATATACTTCAAATATTGGAGGGAAGCATTTAACATCATTTAGTACCCAACCACCATGCTCAATCCACTTCAAGTGTGAAAGACAATTGGTGTGATGGATGGAGGTCTAAGTGTACTTTACTCCCTAGGATTTGTCCATAAATGGTGAAAGTGGTGAAGATTAGTACCCATGTATAACAAAGCAATTGAATTTTCCTGAGAAGTTGTTGGCATTAAATTTACACTTTTAAATTCCATTTGAATTGTACCCATGCGTAATTTAAAATTCAATCTTCCAGCATGTAGTCCACAATTCACTTGACATTATATACTACTTAAATCAATTGAAGTACGTGTTATTTTTGGAAGGGTTTTAAAAAGTCGAATCATAATTAAATCACAGAAATAGAACATTTTTTTCTCTTAGTTGAACCATGCAATGCACATGTCAGACGAGAAATCGAGAAAATGCCGGAATGACAATTTGTAGTGAGACGAACATGCAGAACGAGATATCAATTAATGTTTTGTACAACTAGTAATGATCTAACAACTTGAAGTTCTCACGTTAAACAACAAGAAATGGAACGAACGAGTGTGTGAACGATGTGTGCCTTTCGAACACACATCGTCACCGTCCTCGGTTTTAAACATTAAAACTATGAATCTGTAGCCCACCAACAATGACTACGTCAAAAAAATATTGCCAAATTAATTTGCAGTTGAATGTGTGATACGTTTCTACAACAATAATTGTAACAACTACACAAAAAACAAAATAGAATGTTATTCGGAGCGAAGCACCCTAACTTCCAACCACTTGCGATGCAATGACCGTCCTTACTGTCTACATCAAAAAATATCTTTCAGTTGGAGTTGAATCATACTACACAGTGGTTGCAACCTTACCAAAAGGAACAACGAATGACTTGTCGTTGAGTTAACTATCGAACATAGAAACGTTAAGAACAAGCATTTGATGAATGCAATAATAACATCAATCTAATTAAAGCTATCATGGAAGTCAAATGATGAACATAACTTGCCATAACTGTCCTTGTGCACATAGATCTCTACTCCACTTCACGTGGGTACCCAAACTAACATTTCAAGTAGAAAATGAATGCATCAATAAAGCATAATGCACGTAAACTGCGAAACAGATTCATAGTTTTTGAACATAGAAAATGAATGCATCAATCAAGCGTAATCAACAAAAACCTGTAAATGAGTTCAATATTTCAGGAAGAGCAAGAACATTCGTAACACAAATAATGAGATCAGGCTACTCTTCCTGAATCACAAATGTACAGCCACATAAATTCAAGTGCACACGAGCAACTTTGACAATAATATCTTTGAATTGCATGCGATCGGAAGATTATGTTGAATGAATCATGATTCACGTTGTACGGTTTAACGTAAATTCGATCCACATTAGTGGGCAGTAACAAATATTCATATACTATTCAACATGCTATTTCAGAATAACATAGACATACGACAACCACTTCCATAATCAAGTAACAGGAATAGAGCACAATGGATCGGGCTTACATGACATAAATTACCCCCCGCAAACGAGTAGAATTTCTCGAAAAATGTCCAAACAAACTTGTGATACAGTTACTGTTTTGTCAAAATAACTTATTTCTTCACTCTTTTCGCCCTTCCCCTGGTGTACGAAGTCCTAGCAGATGCAGCAGGACGTCGCACTCTTGCCGATCGCTTCCTCATTGTTGTAGGTAGGTCATTGTCTAGCACGGGTATGGTGGCCTGCCCCGGCATGTCAATCGCACCACCTACATAATAATTCCAAAAATAATTAGCACTTAACCATCCATTTGAACCATATACTGTAACCAGTGAAATCAAAATTTTCCATCAAAATCTACTTATCATCCACTCCGCTACGCCACTAGCGGACGCAACAGGTTCGTCGTCACGGTTCTCCAGACCATCGAAAGCTACTACATCACCGTCACCGTTCATTCGTGGTTCCAAGTCCATGCCGCATCCACCTAGTACTTCAAGACAACATACGCAATATTATTAACCACGTGTAGTTCAGTATTTTGAGTATACATACTTTGGAATAAGGTGAGACTTAGGTACGAAGGAAAATATTACACGTTACTTAATGCACATACCATTGTCCTCTTGCGTTTCAATCCCCATATCTTTGTCATGATCGTCCGACAATGGGTCGAAGTCTCTTGCATGTACTACAACACGACAATTGCAATGACGTGAATGAGTTAAATATTTGCCAGTAGTACGGAATAAGATGACATTAAAATGAATCCATCATAATTAACGCACATACCTTGCGATTTCGCACATTCGGGATCAAGGTAGGTCTCATCTCCATTTCCGTCTAAGTCACAGATCCCATGTAAACAAAAATGTCAGCAAATGGCAGTAACATATAGTGTTATAACTAAAATATAAGTACATACCATGCGGTAAACTGCCTACAACTCTGGGCTCGTTCTCCGCATCAACCGTAGGTGCAGTAGTTGTAGAGCTGGATGAGGGGACGAGGGTAGAAATGAACTCCCTGAGTCTCACAAATTCGTTGGTCACGTGCTGAATGATTTCAAATTTCACGGTATGGAGGAGAATTTTAATAAGGGTTCTTTGATCCAACAACATTTCCTCCACTTTGGTCCTCGTGAGGCTCGCTCCAGCAGTTGCACCTTGTCATACATAAGATGTGGATGGTGCATGCATGGGATAAGTACATCTACGCACCGAGGGTGGAAAATGTTTCCGTTTGCCATATGCAAGTGTGCTCACACTGTCCCCACTGTCACCGTCGTCGAAGTCCTCACCGTTGCCATCTCCACTTTCATCACCACCTATCTCCTCACCATCTACCTCGTCCTCACCGTCTCCTAACTCCTCATCATCCTTGGAGCCTCCTCCACTAAACTCCTCCTCGACTTTTTTCGTCTCATTTCCAACGTTACCCCCATCGTCTGAAGGCTCTAGTTGAAATTGTGGAGCGATACTATCCCTAGCAACATTGTCCAACGCAGGCACACTATAGTCTCGAACGACACGAGGGTGGAGATAGATGGTTGTCCACGCTTGGCTTCAGTGGGACGCAGCGTTGTGTACATGTGCATCTGTAACATAACGAAATTCAGTATCAGCACAAATGTAAGGAACAACGACAAATGGAACGAACAAGTGCATCAAACATAATCCAATACCTTTACGTTCTTGAAGAATGCATCATACGTATGATGTTGTGGCTGTTTTGTTGAAGTCCAGTTCAGAAGCTATGGGGATTGTTGACCCAGCTGTCGAACAAACCGATCACCAATTTTTGGCATTGTCTTGAATGCCCATATCTGTTACAGCAAAAAATAAGTGTGAGTTGACGATGAAAGCAACCATTAGAATACATAAGCTGATGAAATAATGACTACGCCCTATAAAATAATTTTAGAGTACCTGCATGGTAGTGGGAAAGCCATGAATTGTATAAGTAACTGCCTTCTCCTTCTTTTGCTTGGCATCTGCAAATTTCCTTCCCAAACTACCTCGAAAGCCCCGAATTAGACGTCTGTAGGATACTCTACCCCAAGGATAGGAAAAGAAAATGTCTTAATCGTCTACGATCGACAGCGTAGGAATGTCAATACCGACATAGCTATCCGGAGCATTGAAGACTCCTTCGATGATTAGAGCAAGGTCGAGCTTGTACTGCTCGGCCCGAGGCGTGGACGATCAGAGGAATGCTTTCTCGAGTTCGGCACATGTAATCCTATTAATTGATTTGAAGTATTTCTCCTTTAGTATCTTCTTCTACAGAACTCGGCCCATCGCGTCCTCATCTGGAAAAGGACCACACATTAAACCCGTGACGACTGCATACTTTTGCAGGCAGAACTTGGCTAAGTGTCCCTGCACATTAAACCATAGTTCGTGGGCTTTATCAGTTTGTATGCAGCAGAACACGAACTGCTGGATTAGTTGAGCGGAGAATTGGAGATTTGGAACCTCGGACAAGAACCAAAGGCATGAGTTACGAAAGTCCGTGCGCTGTTGGTCATCGAAATGTTCAAGGGCTATTTTCACATAACGCAAATTACTTCTTTGTGAGATGTGGACCCTCAGCCGTGCATCGTTCGGAACTAGAAACTCGAAGTCCATGTATCCTATGACATAACCAAAAATGTAAATGTCAGATCATAATTTTTTAAACACACATGAGACGTCCAGATGAAAATAATTGAACTACATATGGACCAACAAGGTAAGACGACAAATTAATCAACAAATTATGAGTTTATAGCATTTCATACATGTTAATGCGAAACACAGGTGCATTATTGGAACGAAAGTTCAACTTCTTGGTCGACAGTTAGCTTAGGTAAATGAAGGATGTCATTCCCGATAGTTCATCTGTCGAGAACTACTGCAGATAACTGTCGGAATCAACAGTTCGAACCGTCGATGAGTCTGTCGAGAAGGCTAACTGCGACAGTTAGCCTTCTCATAAGTGAATTCAAAACTATGCTGTGAAGGGTCTAGGAACAAGAGTTCCACCCAAATACGAGTACCACCACAACTTTCACAATATTTTCCTTTTGTAAGATCGAAATTACAACTATATTTTGACAAACGACGTCATCCTCGAGATTATCAATTTCTTAACATGATTTTTGTCAACATCCGTGCATATTTATTCGTTTGCCAACTAATGAAATGAGTAAATTCTATACTAACCAAGTTAAAAAACACAAGTTCAGTAACAAATACAGCATATGGATTGCAAGAAAAAACAATGTCATTTCCACATCAGACAAGCAACAATAACATTGAAAGCTTAGATATGCCAATGTTAGTCAAGATTTCCACCCACATGCAGAGAACAACAACATCCCACAAAAGTTGCAGATAGTGAAACAAGGTTATTTCCACAACAGACGACTAACAAAAACATTAAAACCACAAAAGTGTCAAGGGTCAATGAAGATATCTGCGACTATGCATAAAAGATACATTGTGTAATGCACAGGTAGAACCACTTATGAGAGGAGGAAGAATTTTGTATCCCAAGTTAGCATGGATTGGGCAACGAAAAATATACACAGGATTATGTTTCAACAATGGCTGTATTCATATTAAAAGCCATAAACAAATACTGTGTGATGTCAGCTGTAAGAATATTTTCCTCATATTGCTTAGCGTGTACTCAATCATCTTTTTCTTTTTATTTAGACTATCGTATTATACATATGTCATCTTTTGAAATGCCAAAAATATTAAAAGCAGTTGAGTGTTTCTTGTACCTTCCGCATGCTCCTTTGATCATTTTATGATAATTTTATTTAGCAAAACATTTATTCAGCAATCTACACGTCACTCATGCAAGTATCGAGAATATGTAAAATAATTTTATTCCTGGAGTAAACATATCTTCCAATCAGGCTCCATTCATGATACTGATGTGATCCTAAGTTAACATGTGAAACACTAAAATGTGAATGCCCAAAACAAACGTGGTCTAGGCCCACAAATATGCCAAGTATTTATCAACATTTCCATCCAAATGCACAATATAAAATATATGAGTATCACCACAATAGTTGCCAAACCACCACAAGCAAACTGGTTACTATTCGCAAAAGCTTATCACAATCTTAAACATTACAAATTCTAAACAAATTTCAATCAACAAAAGAACAATCCATTTGCTACATTTAGAGCATTCTTTAGAATCTAAGACAATTAGCATTGAAATGGGGGTTTCACATTACAGAAATCTACGAAGTATTGCATTTCAGATTCATTCTTTACTGAAAAAACAAAAGAGAAAAGACGATATGTAAAATATTACACAAGACGAAAGAGAAATTAATGGGCACTAACAGATTACCTACTTCTCTGAAGTCCACGATTTCCTCTACTTCTCACTGCCCTCTGTAGTTAGTGGCTAGGTTTTCAACGGCTCTTGGGGAGGGTTTTCGGTCGATTTTTATTCTCAATGAAGCCTCTATAATAAATGAGGCCATAGGTTGGCTTAGAGAGGAAAAATGCAAAACGAAATAAAAAGAACTATATATTACCATTTATGAAACAAGTACTTTAAGACCCCAGAATTTTTTTTTTTTTGAAATCCTTTAAATATAATATATTGGGTACAGCTTTATAAGTCAATAAACAAATTACAACACGAAAATTAATTACATGACTAAATTTATTAGCAAGAGATGTAGCCAATAAAACCTTAACATAATTGTGAAGAGCATGAGTCAAAACACAATGACAACATACATATTTTTTTTCAATCAATACAGAAGTGATCCAATTCTATCTTCTGATGCTCTGAATGAGTGAAGCAGACTCCAAAGTAAGTATTAGTGCATAGAATAATCAGTCATGGTAGCACCTCCATGAAATTCTTGTGCAAGAATTCTACTATAATTTAAAAAAAAAAATTTACTATATTTTGTTAATTGTTTCTTACACTTGAAAATAGAAAAGAATAATGTATACAAACTGTAATTTGGAAGGATTCTCAGATGTAGAACTTACATTTTCATTAGCAAATCTGAAAAGAATGTCAATAATTTACGAGTGAATCAGAAAGAACAAGTGTTTATTCTATCATCCATATTCTTCAACCATCTCAAGACTCATCGAAGACAAAAAACAATTTCACAACTTCTTCCAAAAGAAATATAAAGAATCCCTTATCAAAATAACAAATTAAAATAACACACATTTTCCCATTCATAGACATATTTCCAGATCTAAGCATCAAAAATTCCAATAAATTCATCACACGATTAATCCCACAAACAAAATTCATAATGCCCTACAATGAAATATATACAAAAACAAGAATGAAATCCAAGTGTAGTACCTACTCTAACTGCAGCGGCTGGACAGGGTCATGAATGCGAAATGCCGGCGAAATAATCGACTGCACGGGGTCGTGAATGTGAGAGGCCACCAGCTCGTCGACCGTTGCTTTTGACCGCCGTGCCAATGAAGGATTATAGTCTGCAAGAAGCCAAACCCGATGTCTCCACGTAGAGACGAGAAGCTGAAAATCTGGCTAGAAAAAAGGGAGCCGACGAGTGACAGAGAGGCAGTCGGCGTGAGACTGAGACGCAGAGACGAGAGGGAAATGAAAGAAAAAATTGAGAAAGTTACGGTTGCAATTAGACAGAGACAAGAGGGAAATGGAAGAAAATTTTGGGAAAGTTAGGGTTGCAAGTGCATTTCATTTCCCTCTCGTCAGTGACACAGCGTCTCGTTCAGAGTGTCAAGGATATATACGGTATTTGCTATTATTCAGAGAGTAAAAAATGTCCTAGATTGACATTTTTGATAGAAAATTTAAAAGGTGACATTTTTTATAATAGACAGCCAAATTTTGACACCCAATAATATTTCCTCAAAAGTTAATTGAATTCTTGGGCATTTGCTTTCAAAGAAACAATACTTCATTCCAAAAATTCAACTAAAATCAAGCTTACAGCCCAAGAACTGAAACAAATTCATTTGTATTTGAGTATATATATATATATATATATATATTTTTTTTTTTTTTTTTTTTTTTTTTTTTAGGGGAAAACCCGCAGTCGTACCCTTAGAGCGCGTACTGGGTAAACCCTTGGGCTGATGTTTTTCTCATACGAGGCTTAAGACAAATGCATACATTTCGATTGCTTTGACAAGACCCAATCCAAAGAAATGCACCAAAAATCAGTTAAAAATCATACACATTATTTCAATTAATCAATCAACAATAATTCATGCTTGAGACCTAAAAATTCAAAATTTTCGCACAATTTAATTGGAAGTTAAAATTTGCGTTCAATGCCTCAAAATCAAAATGTTTCACGTAATTCAACTAGAATAAAACTCAAAGTAATAGAATCATAATGTTTCATAGAAGCCGTACTTTCTCAACAGCATGCAATGCAGTACCATGACCCCCAATGAGAGCAACTATAATCATGAGATCAAAATCAAACGATTTCGGAGGGCTACCATTGCCTGAAGCCGAAGCTGAAACTCGCGCTTGTAGAGCTTGGAAACTAAGTGAAAACCAAAAGCCTCTTGCCTGACAGTGCATAAACGGAATTTGATCGGAAAGTGGAGCTTGGGTTTGACACACACACACACACACATATAGAGAGAGATGTCTGTAGATCAAAGACCTTGCTGTTTGTATAGGGAGGGTGTCACACCCTCCCTGACAGAACAGATTCATAAGGGGAGGGGGGAGCAATTTTTTATCATTTTTTTTCACTTGGTTTCCATGCGAATGTGAGAATCTGTCAAGAAGATAATAAACTATTTTTCTATACAAATGGTATTTTTCGTAGATCAAATACAAAAATATATATAGAGATCCGAGCAAATCATTACACTGTCTGCGTTTGTATAACTGTATAAGTATGCATAAGTTACAGTTGAAGAGAGAGGCGTAGATATCGAAGAGCCGCGGATAACCCCGCCATTGGAGGCTGATGTGGCAAGCCCAGCTACATAGCCAGGGCCCATGTGGGCCTTACCAAGAAGAATAACTTGGAGGAATTATTTTATTGGTATCATGAACGAATCAATTAGTAAATGCCACTTGTCACAGGTCAGTTTGGGAGGAAAAAACACCCAAATATCATCGCTTCACGTGCGCAAAAGGTTAGTGGCACCTCCTGTAGTTTCTCCTCGTAAGAGGGGTAATATCGTCATTTCACAGCAGTACTTTAGCTGGTTTTCAAAGGTCGGGCTCCAGGAAATGCTAAAAAGGAACACAGAAAATAATGGGAGATGTAGAGAGAATCTTTGCTATAATATTATCAATGACGGTTCGGGTTTTCAATTGATCTGTACCTAAAACCCGACCGGAATTACGCCACAGTGTTATTTTTAGTTTTTGGATTCTGTGAACTATTTTATTGGAAGATGCTGTGTATTCAGTTCGGTAAATTAATCGTGCGGTTCGTACAGTGTTGAACTTCCACTTCTCTTCTTCTATGGGCGCGCAAGGAGAAGTACCAACCGTCGACAATTCGATGCAGGTCCGTCTGTTTTACTTAAAATTTTGATTAAAATGATAAAAAAAAAAAAGTTTTATCTTTTTCACTAGAATTGAAGTCTTGTTCGTTACTTTTTTAATATTATAATTTTTACTCTTTTATGGAATTGAAGTTCTACTCCGTGTACTTGTATGATATCATAATTTTATCGTTTATGGACTAAATTTTGATTTGTAAATTAGATTTGATCTTTATTTTCTGGGTTTCACTGTACACAATTGAATAGTGAGTTTTGGAAGATCTTTTGACTGGCATGCAGGAGTGCAATTGTGATATGAAGTACTTTCTTTCTTAAGCATGTGATATAACTGGTGTCTATGTCTTGCAAATATTATATGCTTAGTTTTTTTCTCAATCTTTGCATTTGGGTCAGGGAGCAAGTGTTCTGTGGGGTTTGCCTTCAAATTCGACTTTTGAAAATATGGCGTTGTTAGTATTGCAAGAATTTTGTTCTGATCTGAAATTATCAAGGAAGATATTGGAAAAAAAATTTCTTTTTCCAAATCAAGGTACTTGAAGCTTTTGCGATGGCCTTATGTTGTAAGTTGTAAGCCTTGTGACTAGCTGCAACTGCTCACCATATCCTGAGGCTGTAATTTCATTACCTTTAGCAAAGGATTGTCCAAAAGTCATACAATCTGAACCTGGTTATGATCTTTGAGATCTTTTCAATAACTGATCATCATGAGATCCTCCAACATATGTCTATAATTACACCATATATTTGAAAGTAGATATTCTTTTCAATCATGCTACATGTACATTCTTGTTTATATTAAGTTTGACATCCTAGCACATGACAGTGATCATAGCCATTGATTTTTACAACACCCTTTCACATAACTGGCCAGAATTTGACACAAAGGGAGGAATGTCAACAACAATGTACATATAGCTTAATTCTATTATTTTTAACAAATATGTTAAACTGAACTCAGATAATTCTTGACAAATATTAAGGCTGAAAAAAGTTGCACCATAAATTAAGATCTGAATCTGTACATTCTTGGTTTTGGTACCCTTTAAAAACATTGAGAGCAGCAAAAGATAAGAAGCTAAATGTTTACTATCATTGTATACTTCAACTTATATGAACAAATATAAAGAAGGATGAATTTCAGAATCAGCTATTCACCATTGTACAAGCAGAACAGCACTGAAGAGGATAAATAGTATGAGGTTCAATCTACATAAATTGTAAGATAATGAAGAAAAGGGAATCAGAGCAGAGCTATAGTGCTACTGCTGTTGCTACAGTACTAACTCCAACTTATTGTTGGGAAAAAAAATATGAAATTGTAAACTAGCAGATGAGTTGAAAAATTTTCTTCTTGGTGGAGCCCGAAAACTTGCTGAGGCTGTATTGATATTTTGCTTTAAAAAAAATGATGACTCGATGGATTATGTATTCATGGTAAACATCTGATCCTTTAGGAGAGTAGAAATGTTGATTTTCTTTAATTCCTTCTATCTATACTTTTAATTTGGTCCTTTCCTTGAATGTTCATAAAAGCAAAGGGTCCCTTATTTTCTATAGTGTGTGCATCATTACAACGATGGACCTCAGTCCCTTTATAGTTTTTTTACATCCTATTCTCATAATCTCAGCGCGTCAAGGTATACCTTCTGACTGATGACGGGACATGGGATGACCAAGGAACCGGTCACATCACTGTTGATTATCTGAAGGTTTGTCTGTTTTGTGGTCCGGTCTCTATATTCTGTTAATTTATGTTGGATTGTATATGCTGACTTCCTATTTGTAATGCTCACTTACCATTTATATTTGGTCTATCTGAAATTAAAATTTTGACTTGTGATACAGAAATCTGGAGACTTGGGACTTTTTGTTATTGATGCAGACAATGAAACACTACTATTGCACCGCATCAGCTCAGATGATATTTATCATAAGCAAGGAGGTATTCTTATGTCCTTTATCATTTTCTTGTTCCCAATTTTAATTTATCTTTCACCTTATTCCATTTTTTGTAGCTTACTATCACATGCACCTAATATTTTCAGATATGATTATTTCGTGGAAGGACCCAGAATTCTCTACTGAATTGGCCCTTAGCTTCCAAGAGACAAGTGGTTGCTCTCACATATGGTAGTACCAGATATAGCCTCTTTTTGTTTGTTTACTCTATCTACACTGCAGCTTGCTTGCGTTTTCCTTATTTTCTTTTCAGATTTCTGGGTTACATTGTAGCGTTCTAATATGGGATAATTTTTTGTTTAGGGATCATATATGTAGTGTGCGAAGGAATTTTAGCTCTCTTGATCGTAAGTACTTTCACAATTCCCTTTATGACTTATGCAGTCCATAGTAGTCCCTGTTTATATTAATTATCTCATTGTAATCCTGTTCCATCAAAATGTCCACTAACTTACATCTACGTGCTTTCTTTTTAAAGGCTTAATTTACTTCTTGTACTTGGTCAGGTAGGGCTATATATTAATTATTATCAAGCTGAAAATTGTTACTGCTTAAATTTTTGTCACTTTGTATTTGTTACCCCAGTTTTACTTACTAGAAGAGTTCTTGCTCACATTTTGTCTGAGTTACAATATACCAGGCATCAAATGCCTACATCTGTACCTACATGGCGACATTTAATTTGATGTTTGTATATAACCTTTTTTTGAGCCCCATTTTTTTTATCAAAATACATTTTTCAACAGTAATTTGACCTCACTTCAACCACACATTTTTCAATAAAATAATATTACACGCAAATCCACGACTTTTCACTATTTTTTAACCACACATTTCTTATCAATAAACTATTCAAAAATGCATTTTTTAACAAGAATGGGGCTCAAACAAGGGCATATAGTTATCACAGGCTGTTTACTTTGTTGCATGAAGATGTTATGGTTGACACTGCATGAAGCTGTTATTGTTGACACTCCATTTTGTAATTTTTCAGGTGAGACATATCACAATGTCAATGGTATGATGATGGAGTTGCCTCCAGTAGAGCTATCTACGCTCCCTTTGATACTTAAGGTTTTTGTGAATTCCTCTCTCTCCCCCCCCCCCCCCCCCCCCCCCCCCCCCCTCCTTGTCCTCTCGCATCCTTTCTATTATTCACCTCAATATTATAATTTAGTTCTCATTTATGTTATTTATTTTGTTCTTTGTTGCATTAGAATTATGTATTTCGTTAACTAAATGTGTGAAAGAAAAGTTTGCTGATTCATTGCATCTCATAACTTATTGTAGTTTCTTTCTTTTTTAGTTCCATTCTCTTGGTCTTTACCTGAATATTACTTTAACTTCCCTGATAAGTTTTTATCTGTTTTATTAGTTATGTTCCTGTACATTTTTCAATTATATTAGTATTTTTTGTTGTAGTGTATCATCTGATACAATTGGACACATCTTATTAGGACCTTTTGTACGTTCTTCTAGTTGGTGAACTTATTCTGGTGGGTTAAAATCTTTGCTATCTTTTACTTGTTATAAAGATTATTCTATTATTTTTGTGGTTTTGCAGAATGTAGTTGGGAGTAGGATTGCTGGTGAGGTCCAAGTGGCTGAACACTTAATACATGATGTAAGTTTTGTCAATCTTTCTGGTTGTAAGGATTAAAATCTTTGTATCTTGCAAACAATGGTTTATTGAGGAACATGTACTTGTCATAGTAATCTAAGAGCCTGTTTGGGAGTGATTGAAAATTGATTTTTTGATCGTTAGGAGAAAAGTGGGGTCTACTTGTGAGAGAAAAAGTCAAATATGACGGCTGAAATAGTGAAATAATGGTCAAAAAATCAAATTTTTTGGAAGAAAAATCACTCCCAAACAGGCTGTAAATGTGTGCTTGCGCGTGTATTTTTGAGTATCTACCATATTTATTACTTATTTATTTGTTTGAGATAAGCAGGTCTATATTGTTCTTTGTTCTTGTCAACTGATAATTCTCGGGGCAAGGTTGGAGGCAACTGTGATTTAAAAGTTAACATTTTAGTAATGGCTTTCTGTTATCCTTGGAAGATAACACATGTACCTTGGGGCAACCTTAAATTCCTTTAAATAAGAATCATTTACATTGAATTTGGGAATGAAACTTATTCCGCATTTAAGCCCACGAAGGAACAAATGAATATGGCCTTTAGATTACAAATGACCAGCCTATGGTGTGATCCAATAACCTATTGATCACTTTGTACTTGTGGTTTAGAAGTCGAGAATTATGATAAATTGGTTCTATCTTTATAAAATTAAATATTTTTGGCATAAACTATAACTAAAAGTTGTGAAACAAAATACACAAGAAAGGTGTGGATAAATGAAAGGATAAGAGAGAAAAATATCAGTAATAAAGAATTCCGATATGTGATATATCTATTAGTCATCTTTCAAGTATTTGATCTTGGACTTCCTCATTTTTCTTTCCCCTTCTCTTTTGCCCTTTTCCTTTAAAAGTAAGATACCATCCCACTCATCTCCTGTATTATATCATAAATGAAATCTTGCACACTTTATTTGGTGGATCTCTTAATTCTTGTGGTTTCTTTCTTTTTAACTGTGCTGCTTTTCAAAATTATAAACTAGTACTATTTATTGAGTGAAGCTTCTCACCGATGCAGGAATATTTTTTTGGGAAGCTGATAGGCTTGTTTAGAGTCTCTGAAGATTTGAAAAATATTGATAGTCTTCACACGATTTTCAAAATTGTTAAAGGAATCAGTAAGTAGTCTTAGCTTTCTACTCAGTATGTTGCTGACATTTTGCTGACCTAATTACTCTCTATGCTGACTTGCAGTCTTACTCAATAGTCCTCAGATTTTTGAGAAAATATTCAGGGATGAGCTAATCATGGATATAATTGGATGCCTTGAATGTGAGTAGACCTTTTTCCTATTTAAAATTATAGCTTCAAGCAAATACTATTTGGACCTCCCCCCTCTTCCTCTTGATGCCAGCAGCAAACAAAGTATTAAGAAATTAACTAGATATCTTTGCTTCATAATGCCCAACACTTGCAAATTGACCTCGCTTGTGCTCTCCCCGTGACAAGAAAAAGGCGGTCTTTTGTGCTTTCAATTTTAGAGGTCTCCTTTTAGATGAAAGACCACATTTAATGCTCTTAATTATATTAGACCATATTTTTATTTCTCTACTATTACAATTTCATTTTATCCCATAAAGATTAATATCTTAAGCTCTGGTTGTGGGGTCATGAAAAATTGGTTTAGGGGTCGGGTGCTGCTACACATGGGTCATACAATGTTCCTGGGGATACTTATAAAAGATTTACTTCGGTTTTTTGAGTGGGTATCTTTGAATCGAACACTATGTCTTATGTCTTTTTTTTTTTTTTCCTATAATTTTTCAACTCCAAATTGGGACCACGTGTCAATTTCTTTCGCTTTTATGAATCATCCAAACACAAAGGCTTCCTTGCATTCAAATTTATTTGTTAAAGGAGATGTGACGACAACAGCTAACAATTTGTTTTTCAGGATCTTCCACTGCTGTTATGGTCTTGCTTATCACCATAGCATCACATTCATCACCTCAATTCACCAGTTTTCTTCATCTTCTCTCATTGATAGGCAATGCTAGATTCTTGTGGTTGATTTCGCATATATGTTGTGCCTAACCTTGTTGTTTTGATGTTTCGGCTAGTACATTTGAGTGCTGACATTATCGCATGCCAACTTAATCAAGTCTATATCTGTCGCCTAAATTCTGTAGAATTATGTTCCTTGCCTGTAGTAGGTTTGGATCATAGATCTGTTGAAACACAGATTAGTACTGGGAGATTTTTATTGAATTTGCTCGTGGTTTTGTTCTTCGTATTCTTCTTGTAAATTATCAACGTATTTCTAATTACTATGTAGGTTCTTGTTCTACTTAATTGGGAAAAATTAAAGAAATGTTCTGTATTATGTAAGGACCTGATGATTTTTATGTAACCTCCTTGTACATCACAGAAGGCATGTGATCTTCAAAGTACTGGGAACAAGCTAGGGTGTTTCTACATGAGCCTGTTCCCTGTGTTAAGGAAATATGATTGTTAGCTCTGTTTCTCTCTCTGATTCTCAGCTGTTTTCATGATGATAAATTGCTTCTAATTTGTTTTCAGATAATCCCGATGTACCTCATGTCCATCATCGACACTTTTTAAGAGAGTACATGGTGTTTAAGGAGGTAAAATTTCCTCAACATCCCCTTGTCCCCGTGGGGGAAATAAAAATGGAATTCTCTGAGAGGAACAATGTTCATTATAGATGGGGTAAAGGGGTTCATTGATCCAGATCATGTTTTCTTTTGTTGCTAATTCTGATATTATGGGCATGTTTCAGGCCATACCTATTAAAGACCCTGTTGTCCTTCCTAAGATACATCAGACCTACAGAGTTGCATATCTAAAGGTAATACTATACTGCTTTTTATGCAGATCTTGTTCTTCATTTACTTGTATTGTTAATGAAATTTGTGCCTTTTATTTCCTATTCCAGGATGTTATCTTGCCCAGGGCATTGGACGAGGCCACAGTTGCAAATCTTAATTCTATAATTCATTCAAATAATGCAATTGTAAAATTCTGATCAAATTGTTTTAATCCTATAACCATTCCCGCTTGGTGTTGCCTTGATACTTGTGCTTTTGTTCGCCGTAGGTTGTCTCTTTGTTAAAAGATGACAGTACTTTCATTCAGGAGTTATTTGCAAGGTTGAAGTCCCCTACCACTTCCACAGAATCAAAGAAAACTTTGGTGATCATTATCCTCTAATGCCTTTTTTGCATTTTTCTAAGTTCATATGTTTGGTGCCATTTAAACCACCAAATGCTTGATTATCATGATATATAACTTTCTAGCTCTTGTGATAATATTGCTATTTATCCGTATCCCATCAGTGATGCCTTTAGGCTTTAGAAATCAACTAATCAATATTTGGAGAAGAAGTAAGAAGTGATGTCTGAACAAGGGGAACTTCTAAAATTTAGAAAGATGTTTTCATTGCCCTTATGTCAGTGTTGCCATACCTTCTACCTTTGTACAAATGTGCCAGTTGTAGGATTTCATTCTTTAGAAATATGTTCTCATTCCTCTTAAAGAAACCTGGTTTTGTGCTGATTTGCTGTCTGAGTGCATATTCTTCGAGCAAGGTATCTAGAGATAGTTACTGTCTTTCGGATTTCTGCAGTGGTTTGTTATATATTTTTGTTATTGCAATAGATATTGCTGTCCCTTTTGTATAGGGAGGGGAGGGATAAGTGTTCCTTGGCTCATTATATAATTTAGTACTGTTCATTTTTTATTGAAATAGGTACACTTCTTGCATGAATTTTGCACCTTAAGTAAGAGCTTGCAGATGACTCAGCAACACCAGCTATTTAGGTACGTCGTAGCATTCGCATCCATTTTGCTTTCTGTTTTATTATCAGATCAGTTGTCCCTTGTCCTTTTTTGACAACTTATTTGAACTTATTTTGTGTGTTCAAATATTTTAATTGTTTAGAAACATTTATTTCTATTTTTATGCACTATATTATTTCTGGATATGTTTAATTCTTGTAGGGATCTTCTGAGTGAAGGCATACTTGATATCGTAGCTGATGTATTGCAGAATGAAGACAAGAAGCTTGTATTGACTGGGTAATGAAACAAACCATTATTTTAGGCGTGTAAAAGATTTTTCCCCCCCTTTTCTGTTTGAGTTTTTCCCCTGAATATTTTTTCACTATATCCGTTGAAATGCATGCAGGATAGACCTCCTCGTTCTTTTCCTAAATCAGGACCCAAACGTTCTGCGTTCTTATGTAACTCGGCAGGATGTTCTTTTTGGACTTCTGGTAATCCATGTTGGATATCAAATATTTCCATGCATTTTTAAATGCCTTTTTGCTGCATGTAGTGGCCATATTCTGTAGTTTTTAAAGAACATTAGATTAGGTGCCTTGAGGCAGTTTGAGACGTGGAGGAATCTTGAGAACTTTATATTCGATCTGTTGATTTGATGGGGAAAATCCATGGGCCACAAAAACCAAGTCCGGGCTGTTCATTTGTCTACCTCCAAAGAACTTTCAGAAGAAAGAGAGTCTTCCTGTCTCTTTTTTACCCCTTTGAAGCGGGGAAGTGAGGGAGCAGGGTTTCAAAAGAACAAACATTTAGTGCTGAATTTTTTTTCTCTTGGTGTGTGTACACTTGTGTAGGGTGCTAAGTAGGGTTCCCTGGCCAGCTGCTATAAGCTCGTATTTCTTTCTGGAATTATTGAGTGAAGTTTATTTTCATTTTGCAGGTGAAATATCTGCTGGCAGATTTTGGAGATGACATGCATTGCCAATTTTTTGAAATTCTTCGCAATCTTTTAGACTCATATTCATCAGAATCTCAGGTGTCTTTCTCGTGCCTTTGTTTTACGAGTTTTCATTTTGCCCTGACATTGATTGCCCTTTCTTTATACTTCTCATAGTGTTGAGACTTTCTTCATTTTCATGTCTTTGTTTTACAAGTTTTCATTTTTATGTCTAATTGTAATTTTTGTTGCAGAAAGATACTATCATTGAAATTTTCTATGAGAAGCACCTGGGTCAACTAATTGATGTTATAACATCATCGTGCCCCTCAATCAGTATTGGTCAAATCGTCAATAAATCAGTAAGCATCGATGGAGAGACCAGAAATCAAAAAAGAGTGAGACCTGAAATACTATTGAACATTTGTGATCTTCTGTGCTTTTGTATATTACGCCATCCTGACAGAATAAAGTAATTCTCCTGGCCCCCTTCTTGTGACTCATTAAGTTGTGATTCAATCCATTGGAAATCAATTTGAGTTTATGCTCATTTTGTTCTGCAGATGCAGTTTGCTTTGTCATAATATGATCGGTAAGGTTTTGTATCTGACACAGAGAAGAGAAAAGTACCTTGTAGTTGCTGCTGTTAGAATTATGAGGACTCTTGTTTCTCGCATTGTAAGTTGATATCTTTCAAAACTCTAGATAGATTGATATCATTAACGTATTTGAAATTAAATGTCTTATTGTTCTTTCTTGGAAAAATAATTGCCACTTACATTTCGTCTTTCATTTTGTTATATGTATACTTCATGTCCGTTTGGCATGATTTATAAATCATTTATAAATAGTCGAACTTCATTTTCAAACACACATTCCAATGGACCCACAGAAGGACTATGTACTTATTCACCACTCATTTTTATCTATCTATAAATTAAACCGTATATAAATTCTTCCCAAACGGAGGCTTAGTCATAAATTGACCGTAGATACAAAAGTAAAAGGGTAAAAAATTGACCTTACGTTTCAAATGTTCTTAGATAAAACTATGTACCTATTCCTATCTCTACAGTACTCTTTCCCCTTGCCCTATATACTGCATTTAGATTATGTGATTTATTATCCTTGAGGATGCATATTGGTCGTGCAAATTACACACTTTATCGAATGTTTGGCACAAGGATTCTTTAGTTTGCATAAATATCCTTCTGCATCTGTATCTGATCTACTGATAGAAAAAGTAAGCATTGGGCAAAGAAGCTGAATCTGTTTTGTGAAGTATTTCGACTTGCAACAACAGTGGGTTAAATGTGCTTGTGCCATTTGCTTTGAATAAATCATGAATAACTTTGTACAAATCCACATGTCCAGAATCCACCTATCCTAGGACAGATGAGTTTTCTTCTGCTTTGCCTTTGACTTAGACGTCAGCTTTGGATGGTTTTATTTTTTCAGGATGAAGATATGATGAATCATATAGTGAAGAACAACCTTTTCAAACCTGTTGTAGATGCATTTGTTGCAAATGGAGATCGTTATAACTTAGTTTGCTTAAATATCCTTCTGCATCTGTATCTGATCTACTGATAGAAAAAGTAAGCATTGGGCAAAGAAGCTGAATCTGTTTTGTGAAGTATTTCGACTTGCAACAACAGTGGGTTGAATGTGCTTGTGCCATTTGCTTTGAATAAATCATGAATAACTTTGTACAAATCCACATGTCCAGAATCCACCTATCCTAGGACAGATGAGTTTTCTTCTGCTTTGCCTTTGACTTAGACGTCAGCTTTGGATGGTTTTATTTTTTCAGGATGAAGATATGATGAATCATATAGTGAAGAACAACCTTTTCAAACCTGTTGTAGATGCATTTGTTGCAAATGGAGATCGTTATAACCTTTTGAATTCTGCTGTTCTTGAACTTTTTGAATATATCCGGAAGGTGCTTATCTCATTCATATATTCCTTTGAAGTACATGATATATGGTTTCAATTACTTTATTAACTAAATCACGAGTTATGCAGGAGAACTTGAAGATATTGCTCAGATATCTAGTTGGTTCATTCTGGGATCAGCTGGTAAAGTTCGAGAATTTTTCTTCTGTTCACTCTCTAAAAGTTAAATATGAGCAGGTATTCTCTGTTTTTTATACAATTCATACATACCATTTTTTGGAATTCAGTGTATTTAATTCTTGATTGTGCCTTCACAGTCCCTAGAGAGTGCAGGAACAAGAATCACTGCTAGTTTGTTAGACCATAGGAAACGACCAGATGAGCGTGCATTGGAGAAGGAAGAAGAAGACTACTTTAATGACAACAGGTCAGTGTTCAACTCTTACTTGTTTGTTTGATTGAAAATACACGCATTCATGCATACTTTTAGAATGTAATAATGCTGAAACTGCATAGTAAAGCATCCATTGATCTGCATTCTAATCAGTGATGAAGAAGGTTCAGCATCTGTGCCTATGGACAGTGCCAATAGAGTGCAATCGCAGTCTATGTTGCCTAGTCGGTCTGTCCTGAGCTCCCCGTCCCCAAGGTAGAATTTCTAAAATTGCAATCATGATTTCCATCGTTAAAGGGACGTATCTTTCAATTTTATGTCTCTTAATGAAGGTCCTGTGGACTTGTCGACTATGTTGAAGATGAAGATGAAGATGACGTGAATTACAAGCCACCGCCTAAAAAACTTTCAAATATATCTGACGATGAGAAGGGAGTGTCAGAGTTCCAGTTGAAACTTAAATCGGTTTCAGAGGAGCCCAAGCCTAAAAGGATAAAGTGGTCACCTAAAGGTGCTAAGCCAAGAGAAGTTGTATTTGCATCATTATGCTCAACCCTAAGTCAGACAGTACTGCCCGGTAAGAAAACAGAACAAACTGCACTCGACATGTCTCACTCGGACACAAACAAGAATTCCAGTGAACCAAATCACGAAGAGAAAGGCCATATAAGCACTCCCGACGAGGGCAAAAAAGCAGTTGTGGAAAACCTTGCCAACAAGGTAGAAAATGATTCTTCTACAAGTTATTCTAATACCTTACCCGATTCCCCAGATAATAGGCAGCACCCAGAGATGGCCGTAAATGGATCTTGAGTTATATTTAGAATCGATATTTTTGCCAACTATAATACTTGACTGCAAAAGTGCTGGGTGAGAGATCCGTCCCATGTAGGCATGTACCGGAACTTCTAATAGAACTGAACCAAATGAACCAGGATAACGTGCGAATGCAAATACCCTTAATATCAGGAGAAAATACTGTACAGTATTGTTGCAAGGTTGCGGAGGTATTATTCATAGGATTCCCCCTTATTCAGTATTTCGATTTTTTCAACTCAGTGATTGCTCCCTTTGTAACCAATTGCTTCTGTTCTCCACTCGATCTTTTCTGCTTATTTATATGTAGTAGTCGATACGCTTTATAGTTCATGAACTATATTGGCATGTTTGATAAGGTGGGGTAAACAATATTTGTTTCCTTTGTGATATAAGTAGAGAAGAAATCTGTCCAGCACGCTGCTGATTCTTCACAAGCCATGGGTGTAACAGAGAGGTTGAAGATTGAGTTGCCTGAAAAGTGGAATTTGCTTTTGGTTCCTTTTAAACCACCAGATGCATTTTCCTGCTGAATAAAAACTTTCAATAGGCTAATGGAATCATTTTGGATCATATAATTTTTTTTCATTGCAAGATGTTGAGATCAGATGGATCAGAAATCTTGTAGACAGATCTTGTTACTGTTTACTTGCCATGAATTGAAAAAAATATTTCTTCTGGGTGGGTAAAAATGATGTAAATTATTGGAGATCAAGAAAAGAATTTACCTGTTATTTCCATTTGTTTATTTGTTTTCAATGGTGGTGTAGCAATTAATGTATTGTTTACAGATTATTATACATGAAGGAGATTTTGTGACCAGATTCAATAAAACTTAACACGAGGTGCCCAATATCAAATAATTAAGCCTCTCGTTAAGCCCGCGTTTGGCCCCCATTAAAATTCTTCAATTTCATTTAAATTTTTCTCTCTTCTATTTTCAACTTTGCAATGTTCAATAAAGTAATATTACATGCAAATTGAAAATTTTTCATTCTTTTACAATCATTAATTTTTCAAAAAAAAAAAAAATTACTGTTTCCCTCATTATAAATCCAAATAATGGGATCAAATGGGGGCTAAGTAGGGATGGCAAAATATTTCGAGTTGGGATGACTAGTTTTGATTTATATTCTTCGATTTAGTGCCCTGACTTGGTCGGTAATTGATATGTTTTTGCCTTATAAATTGGACTTTCCAAGAATTGAATTTTGAGAAAGTGAAGGCTTTGATCGGTCAATAAAATAATATGCTTTCAAGTCCAATAATTCGTCTTCTTTTCAGATTACACCTATTAAGGCATCCAAACAGTAATTTAGAGTCATTTAGAGTGTGTTTAAGTCACATTATTTTTTAAGAATGTATTTTGAAATAGTAGATTGATGAAAAATGTGCGATTAAAAAAAAAGGATTTACGTATAATATTATTTTATTGAAGAATGTGTAGTTGAAATGATATTAAATCATTATTTACGAATGTATTTTTTCCAAATGATACGGCTCAAACATGGCCTTAAGTAAGCTTCATTATATTAAGATCTGTCTCCACTCGTTATATATCAATACAATTGTGCTGCACATTTAGGGTGGAAAATAGGGGCGGCATGTGTCATCTCACAATTGGACAGTTTGAAAAATGAAAGCAAAAAATACCCAATCATTTGCTGCTTCTAAAGCTTGTCTCCTCCTCTTTTTTAATCCTAACTAACTGCCTTTATTCATATAAGTAAGAGTTTGATCAATTACTCTATTTACATTCCATTTAACACGTTATCACTTTAGAAACACATATTCTAATACTTATATTTGAGTTAAATTCACATTTAAATCAACAAGTCAAACTTTTTATTTGATACGAGATTAGGTAAAAAAAAAAAAAAAAATTCTACTAAAAATTATTAGTGATAATTAGGTCATAGGTGAGAGAAGTGGAAGATTCTCATCCATTTGAATATATTAGTCGAGATCATGATTCATGCAGATAAGGACAGGTAGTGGTGCCTGCACTTGGACCCCTACCCCTACGCCCACTAAAATTGGCTTTAAATGTTTGGGGACCAAAATTTAAGTGCTCAATGTGAAACATAACATTAATTTCGCCGACAAATTTCACGTTCACTTGTTCTACAGAATCGAAAATAATAAACATGAAGAAACATTTTAAATGACAAATAAAAACAAATTTGATCACTTTTTCATTTAAAAATTTAAGATTTTATACCACATTACTCCAAACTATTGAAGTAGCTAGCAAATCTACCTTGAATCCTTAATATTGCTTTAGAAACCAAACTTCTCTAAGAAAAATATTGTATTATACCTACCCAAAAGTCAACTACATTGCACATGATTATTTAAAAAAAAAAATGATACATTTACCAATGAAAGGTCAAAATAAAATCATAGTAGGATCTCCTCTTATACTTTGACATTTTAGTTTATTAAATATCCCAAGGAGACAATATTTCCAAGCCCAACTAATACAGTTGCAAAGTATGACAAAGGGAACCTTTTTTTGCATCTATTTAACTGCAAAATGACATTCTTATCAAGTATCCAAATTGTCTATCAAACTTTTACAAGTTATGGAATCTTCACTCAATCTTCTCCTCCTCCTCTTCCTCGTCATATGCTGCCATGTATTGGCGGCAACACCGCCTTCAGGTGGCCCTTTGTACCCCGAAGAAGCCCTTCCCACCAAATCAGGCTACCTAACAGTCAACTCCACAACAGGTTCTGCCATTTTCTATGCATTCTATGAAGCCCAAACTTCCTACAACAAGATACCAATATCAGAGTCCCCTATCCTTATTTGGCTTCAGGGAGGCCCCGGCTGCTCTTCCATGCTCGGGAACTTGCGCGAGGTTGGCCCATGGATTTTGAATCAAGAACTTACACTTGAAGGAAATCCAGGTTCTTGGAATAAAATTTTTGGACTTGTTTTTCTTGATAATCCTATAGGAACTGGATTTAGCATTGCTGCATCAAATCAAGAAATTCCAAGAAACCAATATGATGTTGCTAAGCACCTTTTTATTGCAATTCAGAAGTTTATAGCTTTAGACAAATCATTCAAAAATAGGCCAATTTACTTAACTGGTGAGAGTTATGCTGGAAAATATATTCCAGCTCTTGGATATTATATTATTAAGATGAATTCCCAGTCGCATAAGGAAAATAGGGTGAATTTGGGGGGTGTTGCTATAGGAAATGGATTAACAGATCCTGAAATTCAAGTGTCTACTCATGCTATAAATTCATTTTATTTAGGTTTGATTAATGAAAAGCAAACAGCCCTTTTGGAGAAACTTCAAACGGATACAATTGGATTCATTAGAAGAGGCAAGTGGAGTGAGGCAACAGATGCAAGAAATAGAGTATTGGATACATTAACAAACATGACTGGTTTAGCCACTTTATATGATTTCAGAAGGCTAATTCCTTACCAAAATGGCGTAGTCGACAAGTTTTTGAACAATGTCAAGGTGAAGAAGGCGCTAGGAGCAAAGGAAGACAAGTTTTTCGAGAGGTGCAGCAGTGTGGTGAGCGGTGTTTTACACGACGATGTAATGAAGAGCGTTAAGTATATGGTTGAGTTCTTGGTTAAGAACACGAAAGTTTTATTGTATCAGGGACAGTGTGACTTGAGAGATGGCGTACCCTCGACTGTAGCTTGGGTGAGGACGATGAGGTGGGACGGGATTCCCGGGTTTTTGCAGGCAGAGAGAAAGGTTTGGAGGGTGGATGGGACACTGGCTGGTTATGTGCAGAAGTGGAAAAATCTGAGTCATGTAGTTGTGCTGAATGCTGGGCATCTTATGCCTGGTGATCAGCCCGTGAATTCTCAGGTAATGATCCAAGATTGGCTCTTAGACAAGGGACTGTTTGCTAGTTAGAAAAACGAATTCTTGCCTACTGAATTTAGGAGGGAAAACTTGTTTTTACTATTTACTTTTTCTTCTTGTTGTAATATGATTTCCCATTATTGGATCCAATAGGAAGTTATTGATGCTCAAGGCATAATAACTATCATTTGTACTGATCAATAAGTCAATTTTCTTTTTTAATAAAGTACAATCACATTCCTAATGTATTTTTAGGCTCTATCAAGACAGGAGAGAGGGGTTGAGATTCACTTATAATCAGGGGCGCACCCAACCGTTTTGGATTGTGGAGTCAAAAATTAGAGTAGTGCTACAGTGTCCACATAAATGACTGCAGGGTTGACCAACACACACATGGGGTAGGAATTATTTTATTTATAGGGATCCCGCTGGGCATATGAGGGCGCGGTCACTTGCGAGGTCATCCTCACGAGTTGTGCTTGGCTCCAAAAATTAATGTGTAATTTTTTAAAACAATATAATATTTATAAAAATAAGTTAATACGTATTTTGACATCTTAAAAGTGTCTTATAATTCTATCACTATCAATATTGTTAAATGAATTTTGTTACATGTATAGTTTTGTTTACCATGTCATTTATGGATGTTGAGCTAACGACGAGCAAATCAAATTGGATGGAGGAAGTAAATGAAATTTAAGTTTAACGAAAAAATAATTTGAAAGTAATTCAAATTACATTTAATCCGTAACGATTTTAGAATTTTTGATATCATTTTTAATGTAAAATTTCCTAATAAAATGATGTAAATTATATTGGAAAATTTATCGTGAAAAAAAATAAACGTTAATGAAATAATTGATTTTTTTTTTAAAAAGACGAGTTAAGCGTCTCTTTTAATACATACGTTTGACGCATATTTAACTATTTTCGATATCTGTTTGGACCATTCGATATGACTACGATGCAATTTTCGTAACGAACTTCTAGATGATGCAAGCGATTTGTAGATTTGGATAGTATATGATCATTGGCAAATTTTAAAAGTTAGCATATTATCAAAATTTTCAAAATACTAATTTGGAATGGCCTACTTTGATATATAGTAACTTTTGCTATGATTGATCATTTCGCACACCATTAAGAAGCAAAAAACTAGACCATAAGTGCTTAGAAATGATATTAAGAATGCAATATTTCGATTTTATTTGGTATGTATTAAAGTGAGTCGAAAGCGGGTTAAAACAACCATTTTTTGAAAAAAAAAAACAAAAAAAAATTTTGTGGGCTCATCTGACCCCACATGACCTCATGTTGGTCCGTCCCTTCTTATAATGATAAAATAAATGAGTAAGAAGGGGCGTATACCTAACCTCTAGTCAAAGGAATAACCTACTCTACAAACGTGAAAAAATCAACAAAAGAGCCTAAAGGACTGTAAACATGGAAAGTCCATATCTATCAATATGTAATAGAGCGAGCAGCCGTCTAGAGGACCTTCGATTTGGTTACAAAGGCCTGTCAATAATCAATATTGGGCATCGATCATTTCCTTATTGAATATGTATAAACCAATCAAATCTATCTGATATTGGCATGTTCTATCTTGTTAGTAATTTGTACGAGCTTTACATATAACCCAATTTGATTTAGATAAAAATTAAATTTTTAATGAATTTTGATAAAATGTAAAATGTGTGATTGAAAAGTTGAATCCTATTAAATGTGTGATAAATAAATTGTTAACTTTAATTTAAATTTTAATCTTTTTTATTAGCTAAATTAAACAACAGCATAATATTCAATCGACGTGAGATTCTACAAATTAACCACTAAAGCTTGTTTTGTAAGGTGAACTATGTGTGATTAAATTCTACAAATTTAATCTTTTTTTTTTTTTTTTTTACTATCAAGTTCTTTCTAGTAACGTATACGAGCATGCCCCTACATGAAAATCCTTTTCATGTTCCAAAAAGAGAAAACTGACAGGATAGCTTTTTCTTGGGAAAGTACATCACTTTTTGCAAAGTCTTCAACATTCTTTAAAAAAAAAAAATACATATTGTGCAAATGCAGCAAGGTACCGAGTTAGAAAATAATATTAAGATGAACTGAAATTTAAAAAAAAATAAAAAAAAATTGAATGAACTTACCACCACAAGAAATTGAGTTTGAAGGCTATTTTCATGACATTCACAATAAAAAGTATGACATTCAATGAAATTTAAAAAAAAAAGGTTTAGATGTCTCACATTAAGATATTCGACTAAACCTTTGTACTTTTTTTACCAAATAAAAAATTGAAGATTACCTTAAAAAATATAAACTAATCGAATCATGATAAAAATAAACAAAAATACATATTCACCAATGAAAATTTAAAAAATAACCTAATGAGTATTGTTCTAGTAATTTTGACAACTAGCCTTTTCAAACAACTGAAAGTTTGAACAAATATTTTTTTTATTGTCAATATCAAATCTATAGTAAGTTATTTGTTTTGATCATATATCTATTTTATGTTCAAAATAAGTAATTTTTTTTAATAAATATGAATTAGTAATAAATGAAAACATACATAGTAATAAAAAAAATTAATTACTTTTAAAATTTGAAAAATACGTAGTTCTCTAACTATTAAAATAAATAATTTACTTTTAGATCTAATCAATACGAATTATCTATAATAAAATTTACTTAATAATTATAAGTAAAATTTAGTCAAATGTGCATTAAATAGAATATCTAATTTGACAATAAAATATTCACATTTCATAATGTCATGAAAAGAATAATTTAACAATTTTAGTGTCTTTAATACAATTTGAATTATTGAACATTGGACTTGGATTGAGATTTAAACTAAAACTAGGCTAATGGTAATATTTGGACCAATTCTTCCGGGGAAAAGTTCATAATTCAGGTGTATTGTTTACATCAATTCACAAATCAGGTACAAAGTTAAAAAATTCAAAATTCAGATTTCTATATAATTTATTGAAAATATTTATTTATTAAATATAATAAAGTCACAATTACGCGATCAATGGTCACAGATTCATAATTATTGGTCATAGATTTATTTACTAATAACATATCATCGATTTAATTGGTCACATATTATGTCGTAGTCACAAATCAATTATTTGAAGATCACAAATCATTCAAATTACATGTTACATTTTATCTATATGTCACAGATCACGATTTATTAGTCACAAATTATTTTGTAGTCACATACACCTAACTTTTTGTCACAAATCAGCCAAATAGTTGGTCACAAACGCCTAATTTTTGGTCACAGACACCTCACCCGTCACCGCAACAACCACCAACAACATCATCAACAACACAACAATAGTTAGACAACACCGCCTCTTGCCTCCACCATCATGAGCACCACCATGCCAGTAACACCATGCCCACAACACATCACCACCACACCCACACCACCCATTTTACAACATCTATATCCAGCACCACTACACAAATCACATAAATCAGCACACATACCACAGATTAGCACTCGAACCAACGCCGTGACGACTTCGTAGTAGTCGCAGCGCTCAGATTTCTAGCAGTGAGAGAGCACCGCAACCATACTACCACCGCTGCACCATCACCACACCGTCACCCCCACAAAAACCTCACCAAGACCACCAATATCCATGTTGCATAGAGAAGCTAGCAGCGCCGGTGATGCGAGACTCACTGTGAGCTCCACCATGCAACGATGCTCAAGGTGGCTCGGAGGCAGTCAATGTGACGCATCTCTGGCTATGACCTCTCTTCTTTCGGCGCTCGGAGGTAGTCAACGTGACGAATAATTCAAAAGGGAGAAGGGTGGATCTGCAGTTGCACGATAGCGATTCGCGCTCCTGGCCAACGATTCGTGGGCTGGGCGATGACGGCAGGCGACAACTGAAGATAAGGAGTTCTGAATGTCGAATTGGTACAGTTGTGAGTTTACAACAAGAGAGAGAGGGCGTGCAACTATTCCGTGTGTTTGAGTGTGTGTGTGTGAGAGAGAGAGAGAGAGAGAAATAAAATGAATTAGGGTTTTAATATATAGGGGGTTTTAATTTTTTACGAAAATCTGATTTATGCATTATTAAACTTTGTACCTGGTTTTAGAATTGTATTTTTTGAACACCTGTTTTTTGTAATTTCCTCTTTCTTCTAAGATATTTATATGGGCAGCCCAGCACCACCCCCCATTACCTCCACCGACAGCCCATCCAATAATTTCACTTCCAATAGTAATTTTTTCCATTGACGCTGATTTTCAGAATGAAAAACTGTACATCAAAGAAATTTTCGCTGGGTAATTTTCACCAGTTATCAGCTAATTTTGCTACGCCTATACCTTGATGTTGTTAAAATCCAGAACTCCTACTAGGGGATAGAAAGAACAAGAAAATTAACATTTAGAAACGGAAAGATTATATACGAGATAAGAGATGCTCAGTAGCAATCTAATTTTTCTACAAAATTGTATTCCACTCGACTACAATGATAATAGCGTCCGGGTGAACCAGTTGGACAGGCATTCGATTTTTATGGAAACTTCTGCATTTCTTCCGAAGTATGACACGACATTAGATAGCATCACTTCGATGTCGTGTTTTATAGCCTCCAAACTTCTGTAGTAGTTATTCTCGAATAACTTCCAAAGACAAAAGGAACCGGGAACCAGCAAGTTAATGTAGTAAAATAAGCAAATCAATTCTCAACATTCCCTTGTTTAGTACCCGATAATAATATGTTCATAATCGGTCAAACCACTTTTTATTCAGGACCTATGAATAATATCCTCGTGTAAATTGATTATAAACAACTCCCAAACAAGCTTAAGGTTATCTCATCTATAATAAATTCTATTCAACAGATATCGAAATCGCATTCTATTAGAGGCAATCACCATAATAGGTCTACAAAAATAAATATAATCGAGTGCTTGAATTCTTCTTTACTAATAGCATGTTAAGCTAAGCCAAAAAGGTAAATGTAATTGGGGAAAGTAAATAGTTGCTCGTTATGAAAGCAAGTATTGGAATAAAAAGAAGGTATTTGGTCACGAGTTCGATTCCCTTTACCAATACTTTCTCAATCGAGTGTCACATCAGGCTTGCCTAGTGCAATTTACATGGTTGGCGTGGTTTGCAAGCTATTGCATCAGTCAGAGAGTTTATCCAATGTGCATTCAAAGTGTAGCGGCTGCAGGTTACCCTGTCATTAAAACAAAAAAAAAAATATTGGAATAAAAAGGATCCCAAGGAAAGTACTTGAAAATTCTAAAAAAGTTAAAACACGTTTAAAAAAAGATTACTTGAAAATTAACTACAAAGCTTAGACAGACAGACTTTTGTTGGAAAAGTTAAAGCCTTGTTTGATACCCTTATTTTTCATAGAAAATGGAAATTAAATTTCATTTCCCACCTACTCCACCAACTCGGATATTGAAAAAAATTCGAGGAATAATTGTAAAAGAGGATATCCCTTAAATTAACAATTTTCATATAAAACAAAGTCAAACGAATACCAAAAGATAGATGATTTCTAATTTTTTTTTTTTTTTGGGCAATGGAAAAAAGTTCTCGGAACAATTATAAAAGATGATATCCTAAATTGACAATTTCCATAAAAATAAAATCAAACAAACACCAAAAGACACTTTTATTTCAACATTTTTCGGGTGAAAAATTATACTAATCAAACATTATTAATTGACAATTTCGAGTAAAACAATTTATAGATAATTTAATTCCCTGGAGTTCTTTTTCTTTCCATTCAAATTTCATCTTCGCGATGAAACGGACACTAAGTTTCGGAACTAAAAGACCCCAGATAAAGCAACTTCTAAGAAAGTTGAGACATGCATGCGGCTAAGCCTAGAAGTTAATTTAAGGTACTTTTAGGCTTAACGGCTTACCGATTCTCAAAGTTTTCAATCAATCCTATCCAATTCTTTTAACATAAGATGTTTTTTATTTAATACAGTAATATGATAGAGACGCGAGTTTAATTTTCAATATTATTCACTCTGGCAGGGGAAGGGTCTACTTCTACTCATAAAGCTCTCGTTTGGCCCTTATTAAATTACATTCTATTTTTTTCTCTCCTATTTTCAACCACACAATTTTTCATAAAATAATATTATATGTAAATCAAAAATTTTTACTTCTTTTTCAACCGCTCATTCTTCCAAAAAACCACTATTCAACCCGTTTTCATTTTTAGAAAATGGGGGGCAAACGGGGGCAAAATTTGTCTTCTGTGAAACGTGTTTCAGTTTTGCTAATCCCATAATGAAAAATGCTACTAAACCACATTGTTTGACATAAAGGTTGACACACCTCTCACAGTCGAGGTGTGGGTCCCGTGCGAATAAAATAATGCCGAGTTCCCATGTGTGTGTGATGTGTCAACCGATGTGGTCATGTAATACGGCCCTCCCATAATAATCCTGGATGGAAGGAAGAAAGGGCAAAGCATTTAAGAATCCAGATTTCCAACTCCCTTCAGAGCGAAAAAAAGTCTCTTTACCTAGGCTTTATCTAGAGATAGCTTCAGCTTGGCAAGAGCATGCTGCAGCCTGTCTTTAATATCATTATCAATATGAGGTTGTTCCAACTGTGTGTCAGCATCATAAAGCTCCCAAGGACTATATTGATGTGTTTCAGTGGCACCGTTTTTGTACTTTATTACCGATCTTTCCCATGGACTGTCATTCAAGAGATTTGGGCTTCACAGTTAAAATTCGGTCTTCCCACCAACTCCCATCTTCCTCGCCCGCATTTTCCCACCAGACTTAACATTTATCTCGGGAGGTCCAGTTTCTTTGCACAGCTGCATCGTACCTGCTTCTCTCAACAAGAAAATCTGGAAATTCAGTCACTTCAGGTAGTGTCAACTTAAATGATTTGCCCACCACATCAGAAGATGTATCAACAAATTTAAGTGTCATTTTACGGCAGTTCTCCCCAGAACCTGGACGTGTTGAATACTCCAAGCCTTCAACACTACAAAATTATACAGCCCTGATGTTTCCCTTAATTGTTTTCCAAGGGCCCATTTCCTTCGAGTTAAGGTATGTGATATATTCCTGATGGCCCTGGAGAAACAATAAAGCCAATGACTAAGAGTAAAAGATAGAAGGCTGCGATAATGAAATAAAGCATAATCTCAAAAAATTAAGTGAACCGAATTGTAACTATCATTTTACACCAATGCTAATAAAAAAAATTTAATGATTTAACAAATTAAAGAACAAAATAAAAGAATTTCAGGAAAAAAATTATAAAGCTTTTTTAATTAAATTGAACTAATTAAAATTAAAAACAAATATTATTTAATTAAAATTGAAAAAATTACGTTTTATCATAAAATGAAAAGAATTAAAAAGAATTTTAAATCGAAAAAAATTATTTATAACATAAAGAAAAAATTTTAAAATAATTTTCAAAAAAATATAATAAAAACAAAACAAATTAAACAAAAGAAAGTTATAAAAATTAAATAAATAATATATAAATATTATTTAATTAAAATTGGAAAAATTAAGTTTTATGATAAAGAGAAAAGAATTAAAAGGAGTTTTAAATCGAAAAAAAATTATTTATAATAGAACAAAACAAATTTAAAAAATAAATAAAAATAAGAGTGGTATCCTTCCACGGAGAGAATTACATCGAGAAATTCTCTCCATAAGTGATCGTCGTGCAGCATGAAGATTTCTTTTTCGTTTTTTTCTCATTTATTTTTTATTTTTATAAATTTGTTTTATTCATATTATAAATATTTTTTTTGTTTAATTTAAAATTCTTCTTAATTCTTTTCATTTTATGATAAAACGTAATTTTTTGAATTTTAATTAAAAAACTTTATAGTAACTTTTTGTTTTATTTTTGCCTGCAGTTTTTTTTTTGTTTCTTTAATTTGTTAAATCGTTTAGTTTTTTTATTAGTATTGGTGTAAAATGATAGTTACAATTCGTTCACTTAAATTTTTGAGATTATATTTTATTTCATTATCTCTTATTCAATGTTCTAACATTTGAATTTTTGAAGGATGGAATACTATCTAGATGCAGAGTTGAAAAGGATAATCCTTAAAGTTAGGACTCTCGATTTTAGTCATTATCTTGATTTTTTTTCATTTAAAAAAAAATTCATCTCAAACATTAAGATAATGAGTGAATATAATATATATTTATCAAGATTTAATTATTATTAATTAAATAATTAACATTTTCTAAATTTATGTACAAGATATATTCAATCCTTTATCATATTAATGGAATAAAACGGCGTCGTTTTGTCATTCAATGTAGGGAAACGATATCGTTTTATACTGTAAATGCATGTAAAAGTGTATAAAAAAAAGGAAATGGAATAGGGAAGGCAAAAAATATATATATAGCTACAGTGTGATAAAATGAACGAATTCACTGTTCCTAACTACAGTACCTTCTCGTTCCCTTTTTTTATGTAGTAGTGATATGTGTGTGTCTGTGTTTCCATTCATAAACAAGGTATGAATAAAACCTTAGCCAAACCCCATCTCCTGTCTCTTGCATTTTCTTTATATTTTGTACAGCCGTTGACTTGATCGTCGGAGTATAAGCAGTCATCGGACCATTTTCTTGACCAACGACTTTTGCCTTCTAATGAGTGTTTTAGTGTGTAGGTGATGTTTACATGGAAGGGAGGATCGCAAGATTCCATTAACACATTTTTTTAAAGTCAACAATTTTAAATCATGAAAAGCCTACAATTAGGAGCATGTTTTGATTGAGGCGAATAGAAGTAAAGTTACATTCAAATAATTCGTTGCTCGAATCATTTATTATCTTTTTACTTTTAAGTAAAAAAAATTACTTTTTGAAGCTAACCTTTAACTTATTATCAAAGTAAGTAACTTATATTAATAAAACATAATTTATTTCAAAATTTTATGGGTAATCTCAACTGAGATTTATGAATTTTAATATATATATATATTAAAATTTTCAAAGATTTTGTTATTTTTATTTTTAAATTTGAAATCCATCTAAATCTTTTAAAATCCCTTTATAAATGAAATATTCACGAATTATTGAGAATACTTAAATTTTAAATGATTTCATTGAAATCTAACAAAACTTCATCATGGGATAGCTAGTTTCAATGGATTCTAATAAATTTCATTAAAATCTCAATTTCGAGAGCATAAATTTCGAAGAGTTTTTAAAAATAATTAAAATTTCAGTTGAGGACATTTCAGTTTCTTTTCTATTTTATAGGTAAATTTCTCAAACATGAACTCTTTGTACTTGGCCAAACATGCTCTAGGTCTACGTTCACTGCGGTAGTCGTCCTACGTTACATCCTATATGACGATTTATAATTTGATATATTGATATGGTAATTTTTTCTTGTCACATATATCAAATCACTAAACACCACATGCGTGTCACGTTAAACGACTACAATAATAAGTGACTGCAAATAATATTATTCAATTCTAAAAAGACTTGAATAGTGTTAAAAGGACACATGAAGACATCAAAAGTAAAAAAGGAAACATCATCTTGCGAAAATGAATAAAAATAGCTTTGTCAAGAAACATAACATGTAATTTCATAATAAAAAATAATTTTAATTCTTGATAGACACGTAAAAGAGGAAAAATCATTTTATAGCAATTTCCTTGTCTCACTAAACCAACACACTGATATGATCCAGTTGATCAAACCCAAAAATTACCTACTCTGGAAAACCAAGTATGTAAAACGTGTCTCAAAGTTATCATGCACCTTAATCCTCATACTTTGATTTCATTTTTACCATTCCGTTTATAACCGTTATCCAAATTAATAGAATTCTTAATGTAACCAGTAACTTAGTGTATTGATGGAAAATGTATAATTAAAAAATAAGAAAATATTTTTAAATTTGCGTGTAATATTATTTGATTGAAAAATGTATGGTCAAAATTATGTCAAATAACTGTTTAACAAAATATATATATATTTTTTTTTGAAAAAACGTGGATCAAACGGGGCCAAAATTAAAATAAATTAAAGTAGTGATCATCACGAAACAAATCAGCATATTAGGTGACCTCGAATGAAACGGCTCGTCTACTGTTCCACTTTGGACTCGTATATCCCAACAGTTATTCGCGCTTATAGTTCACACTGTACGAAATTGAGCAATTTCATTATTGTTTTGTTTAAAATTATTGAATTGATCATTTGAGCTGTAATACCATCTTAAAACATTAAGTAGCTCGAACACGTGTTTGATTCTAATTTTCATATCACCGAGAACTTGAATTTCACCCTAACACAAGCTTTAGTACGTTAAGAAATTTAATGAAATTTTGATTCTTTTCTTTTCAGATAATGGGATTTGTAATTGGGATTCAGAAAAGAATTAGTGCTGGTTTTGTTAAGAAGAGGATATTATTGGAATTTTGGCATAATTTTGGGTGGACCTGTTTCTTTTTTTTGGAATATATTGAAACCTTTTATTTACTTGGACAGAACTAGGCTTGGGTGAATGAGAAATTGAAGCTCACAGTGTACCACATGAAGTGGTTTAGGTTTTGGAGGAAAGGTAAGGCAATAACTAGTTTATATACGGCCACATTTTATGGATTTGTAATCATTCGTAGCATAGAGACGTGAGCTCGAGGGGGTGCAAAGTCTAGCCCTTGTCCTTTTGCTCTAGTCTAGGATGAGCTTCGGAATATAGGATGACAATAGAGGTCCGGTATCTAGAATTTTAGAATAGCATTCACAAATCTAAAATTTTTAGTATAAAAAACTATGATATAATACAATTAATGTCCATTGAGTCCAAAATATTGTCAAAAATGATGATTTCTTATCCTCTTATAATATATTCTTTATTTATTGAGCAAGCATAGTCACTTTATTTTATGAATATAAAAACAATTAGGCTGCATTTATTCTTAGAGATGATGTAGGAACTTGACTTATTCTAATAGAAGAGAGAAGAAACTAAACAACTTTACTGTCAAGTAGGAGGAGCTGAAGAATAACACTATAAAAATGGTGGAGCAGAGTAAGGTTCTTAATACTCCTGGTGCAGAAAAACAGACAAAGCGTGAGCTGTTTGATGCAATTCGGCAGGAGCTTGAGTAAGTGATCTTACTATGTATTCATTGTACCATTTTAGTGTCTTGGTGAAGCGTGCTGATGAACTGGCCTTTGCACTTCCGTCAGTCTACTGGGATGTTATGGTCTTGATTTGATATAAGGTCATGAAAGACATGTTAAGAGGAGTGATATATGCCATTCTGTTGCGATAGCCCATTGCTTGAGCTGAGAACCACAGGGTCATAATGTTCAGATCCTTATGTTTTCTTTCTTCTAACCCGTAATTTGGTGGCTTGAATATTACTTCAGCCACTTCATCCGAATTCAATGAACTTAAAGAAGTTAGGACGCCGCCAGTCCTACACATTCAACTCTAGAAATCTGAATTCTCTGATGAATATGTACTTGTACAAGTTGACAAAGCATAAAATAAATTTGATTTATCGCGGTGTCAATTCCTTGGAAATAAGATATGATGTAGAGGACATAATGCGGTGAGATATTATTTGCAGAACTCCTGTGCTTGAAAAGGCTTCTAAATCAGTGTGGGAGTTAATATTGGATCAGAGTGGCTTGGGAAAGGAGATCAGCGAACTTGTTGAGAAAGTCTTTTGCCAACTAAGTGGCCATGAACCTCCATTGTTTCCTCCAACATGCAGTGAAGCCCAGCCGGAGAAAGAGAGAGATGATACCCCAACCTCTTCGTCCAAAAAGAGAAGTTTTGGTGAGATGAGCAAGGAAGATATAGATGAAGTTGCACAAGTTTCAGCAGACGAACCAGTTGTACCACAGAGTATTAATACACTTACATCACCCAAATAAAGAAAAGGAAGCACGACTGCACCGTACTCGGTGGACGAGTCTTTGTTAATTTGCACTGCTAGATGAATCATTCTTCTTGGAAAAGGATGACACATTGGTGTTTATTGTCTCATTTTATGCTAATTGTATGCGTGCCAAGTCTTTATGAATCGTTGAAGATGCATCGATAACATTTTAGTTAAATGTGGTGAAATGGAAGTTAAGTTGATTGTATTAAAACCTTCTACCTTTAAGCTTGTTCAAGTAAACGTAGAGAAATTAACATGTAAAAGCATGTAAAAGGTTTGTGTTTATATGTAGTAAAAGAATATTAATTTATATAATAGCCTATTTCTTTCTTTTTCTTCATATGTGAGTAAAAAGGCTGGGATTCGAGCCCAGGTCTCCACGGCCACAACGTGGAATTCTCACCACTAAACTACAGCCACATTTGTGCTAACATTGTATTAACACATTAATGATACATTCACATGTAGCTTTGCTTTGTAGTAAACCAAAAAAATAAAATAAAAAATGCGATCAATCCACATAATAATTTAAAGTTACATGCAGCAAATTTATATTCGTTTATAATATTTAGCTTATCAACACACCAATTATTACGAGTATAGCGTACAATGACTGTTTCTAAATTTTTTGCACGTTAGCACATAGTACCAAAAAGAATACGGCAAATTGACGAGGCAATATAAATATTTGTCTTTTAACATCAAAATAAGTAAAAATTGTTACAGAGAAGAGAGCGGCACTAATAATTTTAAGGACAACAAAATTGCTCACGTCCCCAGCCCGCCTTGAATATATTAAATGCAATGTGACAAAGAAAATAATCCTTGCCCCAAATTCTCCAAAACAACCCCAATATTTTTATATTGTTATATTTTATTTTAATTTTATACTTTCATGGTCTAATAAATTCAACCAATGCACGCTAGTTAACATCAACTAATTGTGTTACATGCAGTGCGCTTTCCCTCTTATAAAAAAAAATAAAAATAAATAATAATAATAATAATAATAATATATTGATAACCCAATTGAGGTATTACCACTGGGTCGGATACAGATTGGAATAGAAATAATATTATTAATAATAATAAAAATGTTGGGAAATTTTTAATTCCACCTGCTCCCGCCCACTCCCCATTTCCCTAATAAATTTTAGCCATCTTCAACTAAGCCCATGTTTGGTTTTCATTCTTTTTTCATTAAAATGAAAAATATGACCGTTATTCATTATATCAATCCACCAAATTTGAATTTATATATCTTGTGTGGGGCCCGTAACGACTATATTTTTCATTTTCATTCTTTCAAAAATGAGAAACAAACAAGGACTAATTATGTCATCTGTATTGCGCTTTCTATAGTATGTAAAGAATAAAGATTTGATAGTATAATGATGACCTAAACGAGATGGTAGCCAACCGGCCGCAGTCTTGTTCTGGGCAAGCCTTGAGGCAGTCAAATTCTGCAGCTCAAATAGGGGGTGCCTGTTTTTTAGCCTAGTTTCAATCCTGACCATATGACTTTTCTGTTGTTTGGGAGGGATTTTTTCCCCAAAAAAATTGATTTTTTGACCGTTATTTCACTATTACAGTCGTCATATTTGACTTCTTTTCTCACGGGTGGACCCCACTTTTCTCATAACAGTCAAAAAATCAATTCTCAAAATCACTCCCAAACATGCTCTAAAATTATAAGGCTGTTTCGCGCTGGTAGTCGCTAACAATTAAAAAGGGATCAGACGATTGTGTAAGGAACAAACCTCTTGAGACAAAGTCCCAAAAATTGATGTTTTATTGGCGATGACTTTACAATTGGAACTAAACAGAATGTCTTCAAGGGGCGCAAGCACACGAGTACTGAAAAGAAATGTTTAAGTCTAAATTAAGAAATTGAAATTACATATTCTCTATTTGAGAGTGTTTGATTCAGGGTCCTTTGCTCTATGTCTTCTCTTCCTTTTATATTCTCTTGATGATTTTTTCGTGATCAACCGCTTAGAAATTATTTGATTGCTTTATAACTACCCACTTTCTTTATGGTGGCTAACTTGTCGTGGAACTGCCGCCGTTAACTGTTGCCACTACTCTTTGTCGTTCAACCGTCTTCAATTGATAAGTTACTCGATAACTGCTTCAATAACCGTACTTCTGGATAACCATAACATCTTATGTTTCTTTTGAACCAGAGTACCTGCAGCAGAAGCAAAAGAAGCACAGTGGCTCAGCCCTTTTTTTGCCAGATCAAATTGTTGGATAGAGAGCTTTTCAGCGGCAACAAGAAGACACAACACAAATTCCACGACATCTATATTGGCACGGGAACTAGTGGAATGAACTCCTGAAGGATGGTTAAAAACAGAAAGATTATCAAGATAGGAATCAATTGTGTTCTCGGATTTAGACTGAAGTAATCTCAATCTTGCTAACTTTATGATGCCCGCCATTGATACTTGACATTCATGAGAAGAGCTTGTTGTTTCAGAGCTCCGCTTATTTTTCCCCTGCCGAATTGTTTCATCTTGTTGCAATACTTGTTCAAAAGATTTATGATGCTAAAGGTGGACATGGATTTTCTTTCTTTGCTTCATCAAGGCATGAAATTCTGGGCAGAATCTGTTAATTTTCTATGGTTTCTGCAGAGTGTGAAGCCATTTCTTGAGAATCATATTCCCAAAATAAAACAGCATCAAGTGCTTTATATAGCAAAATATAATCTCAAGAAGAATAAATAAGAATATTATTCCCTAGACAACTTGTTTGAGGCTTTACATCTAGATTCCTGCCTCACGCGAGGTTTTCGGTTTTCCATTAAACAACTCAAATTTCACCTGAAGCACTATTTCTGAGCTTACACAATATTTCAAGAGGCGGATGATGAAAAATAATGAAAAGTAACTCATGATGATGATGAGGATATGCTAATATGACCAATTTAATTCCAAAAACATGCAGCCACCAATGCAGTTTCAGTGAGTGTAAATCCAAGGACATACGGCCAGCTATACTAATCAGTTTTTAAGGCTTTCTTTTGTCCGTTGGCTCAATCTTTCATCCCATCAGCTGAAGTGCATTTCATTCATCACACAAGATTATGTTAGGCAGGCTTGGGATGTGATCTAAATTGTCTATAATAAGACATTCGAGTTAAGGCCAATATATTAGACTGATAGATAAGAGAACTAAGGTGGCATATAGAACGCTTGGGTGCCACTTTACCAGTTTCTTTATTTACAATGTGTGCATATGCATTCTCTCAATTATCCAACGAGATTCTCTCTAAATAACTTCAATATTGGATAAAAGTTTAAGTGGCAACGAGATACGACCCAAGTCTTCTGTCCAGCCTTATGTTACATTGAATCACCTCATCTAAAATTTTAAACTGTTAGAGAAAGAGAACGACTATTTATATAAATTTAGTTTTCAACATTCACTCTGCAACCTCCGTACTTGCAATACAAGTTATGGAATTCTCATATAAGTTAAGCATAATACAGAAAACTTCACTAAAAGCAAAAAAATAGTTCATGTAGTCATTGAAATCTCCACGCAGATATTGAATTAATTCGTGTTCCCTTCCAGCCAAAAATTAGGCATTTCCCATCCAAATCAATCGAGCAAGAACCTCCACAAGCAAAGTTCTTAAGGAGAAGATTCGCTTGATAAATAGAAGACATGCTCAACCGTATCTCCACCATCCCAAACTGGCTAAAACATGCCCTCCAAATATCTATATTCACATGTCGATACTTTCTTTCCTCTCCCTCAGCTACTACGATGTTCCTTATGATGGGACCGAAAATTCCCGATTCAAAAATGGTTCTACTTGATTCATCATGCTTCATGCACTCTTCCAGGATATCAAAGAATGCACCATAGAAAAAAAGAGCTTCCACAAAACGATTCACGAAAAATGAAGAATTATCATTTGCCTCAGATTCAATGACAACCATCACTCGGAGATTCATATTTTTAATCAATTTCAACAAAGATTTTAGCCTATCTGGCTGTGCAATCATATTCTTGAAAACGTATGCTGCATAGACCGCAATTGCTTCATCAGCATCAAGATCAAAGAGACTTTTATTGAGATCTAGGATATCTTCTACCATGATTGTTTTAAAAGAGAAGTTCAAGTTCATAGACTGTGCAAATTCTTTTAGTTGTCTGCCTGTCTCCTCAATCAACGGCTGAGAGTTTGTTCCGATAGCAGTTATCTTAAGATGATCGAGTGGACATTTAGGTCGAGCTGCAAGAGCTTGCATTAAAATAGCGAATTGCATCCCATTTCGGATCTCGAGATCAATAATATGTACCTTTCTGGAGTTTGCTACATGCTCAATTATTGATTGAATCCCAGAGAATTGTGTAACCTGGGAGAGAGGAAATTTTTCGTGAAATGCAAGGATGGTAGGATTCAAATTCATCAATCTTTTTTCCACATCGAATGGCTGTTTCTTCGCCAAAAACATTCCATTACTTCTTCCAGTTTCCCTATCGATCTTCTCATACAGAGCGCCAATGAAATAATACACTAATCTTTGGATGGTACTCCTTTTACTGGAGCTCAGCGTAAGACAATTATCAAGGATCTTGCTTGCAGAATCATACTGCTTTTTATCTACCCTTTCAGCACAGAGTAGAAGATCTTGAACAAGTTGAACATCTTTATCAATATCCTCTTTGCCGAGGCCTAGAAATGAACTGGCATACGGATGGCTAAGAACAGAGAACTCATCAATGCTAGAGGAACTAGATTGAAGAAACTTCTCTGCGGCCAACTTGATAATCGAATCAACTGATGATATCCCAAAATTGATCTTACTGTAATTTGTTTCATGACTTTGTTCATTCAATCTTCTGAGCTCGCTTTCATAGTTCCGTGAAATCCCAAGGGATTCAGAAGGAAAAACACAAGAACTTTCTTTCTTGGGTTCATTAAGCTCGGAAGTTTCAGACGTGATACCAACTAGCTGATTAATATCCTCCTTGCTAAATTGAAAAGGAGGAGAAACAACATCGAGATACAAATCGTTTAAAGTCCCGAACTCTTCTATCAGTTGTTTCTCTTGCTGATATTTATACAACAACAGATTTTGCATGGAAATATTCTCGTGCTCCTGACAGAACCCAAGGCTCGAACCCAACGAATCAGTTCCCCACGACTCTACCCAATTTTCTCTTCCACGCAAGCCATTTTCAACTAATTTCCTCCCGTCCTCGTTCTCAAAAGCCTTAGAAGAATTATTTTTATCCATAACTTCAGACAAAACAACTGATGTGACCAAATATTGCACTCAATCTCAATGTAAGATGCTGCAGGCTTCCTTAAATTATAGCCTATTTTATACTATTACAGTTGTTTACAAATTTGTTTTCACGAGTTTACAATGCTGTCTTATATTTCCTTGTATAAAAATCAATATATGCCGTACTTAACAACATAAGGACATCAGTAAATAGTATCTTTGATATGAAAGTGACCGAATTAGGCCCTTGTTTGGCCGATATTTCTTAAAACTCATTTTTCCCCAAACTCGTTTTCAATTACATATTTCATGGGATCCATAACTTTCATCAACTCTTCAAAGTTCGAACACACATTTCACACTTTAATCAAAATGTATTAAAAATCTAATTTTTATTCAAGCCAAACAAATGCAAGCTATAGTTTTAAAATACTGTCATTTTGATTGGTTTATGTACAACTCTTATAGTACAGGTGAAACTATTGGAATAATAATTAGTTACAGTAATGTTCAGAAGAAATACAAGACTTATAGTCCGATCGAGTCTCGTGACAGCACGATATCATAAAGTGAAATTGTCCATCGATAATTGCTGCGACCTCCTTAGACAATCACTCCTAAGATACAACGATTGTAAACTACTTGTGCAGCAATCACGAATGATTTTTCCAGAACTATCAATTGTACTCCAGAATATATGTAAAAAACCCGAGTATTAGAAATTCAGAATATGAAAATGAAGGATTCATACAAGAGGATTTTTCTATTTTCTTTTTTGTGTGTATTTTTCCCAAAATGATATATGGGTTTATATAGGCATGATGGAAGTAACAATCTCCACCATGATCAGAGATTAATTCAGAATTTTAATGACTGAGTAATGAGTATTTTAATGATTGTTAGTGGGTTATTACAAAAACAAACAGTCAGAAAATACTGACTAGTTTTACCCATTAAATAATAATAATAATAATAATAAAATTATTTATTTTAGTCAAGGCCCTAATCAAGACATTTTAATATCTGCGTGATGAGTGACTCGAACCCCTGACATCCCACACAAATGCCACATTTCCCACCACTATAGCACTTTATCTAATTTGATTATTTCTTTCAGTTCTATATTTATACCATAAATATATAACAGAAACAACCATGTAACGAGGGTTACTTTAATTAAAAGACTACATCTGTGGAGTCACTCAGCTAGGAAAATCTGGCCCTAAGGAGGGGTGAATTGTAACAACTACTCCAAATCTCGCACCACTCATAAAATGCATGCGTTAGGGGTATATAAGCACGTTAGGCACCTAGTCATTACAAACCGGTTTTAAGGCTCGTAACACATATTTAAAGAAGTAATTTTCTTCTCGTCTCCTGCATTTTACAATGCAAGAAGGCTAGAGAATAGTTTATGGTATTGAACAAGGAAAATTAAGACAGATCAAATGCAGACAACTGGAACAAGCAAACAATACAGCAGGATAATTTAAAAAAAGGGATTTTAACCTCAAACAAAAATTGATGTACATTCTTCAAAAGATTTTTTAGGTTAAAACAAAGAAATAATCCAACAGCACATTTGTAGCTTTCTACTTCGCTGTTTCTTCATAATTTTTAGTGAAGGATGTTGATATGGTCCTATTTCTGGGGACATATCATGTATAAAAATGTAATAAGTATCTATATCGTCGAGTTAGGTGTCCACAATTTTATTTATTTTTTGGTAAAGATAATTGTCATAATGATGTAAATACTTGAATTTTTTTGACATTTCTCTTGACGAGGAGCACTCTTGATTTTCAGATCACAGTTCATCAACTGCTCTTGTCAATAGTGAAGGGACATACAAATATGAAAGCATTGCAAAACTTTGACAAGTATAATCTTCGGTATGAAATTTACATCTTTTGACAAATTTAAGTTGGCAGTTAAGAATTACTCGATCAAGAACAGATTATAGACGTGCATAAGTTCAAAAGAAACTACGGAAACAGTAAAGATGGGAGCCTGGGGAAGAGATAGAGTTCAAAGGTAAGAAATGAATGTGTTAAACAAGACAGAATCTTTATTCAATAACATCTGAAAGTGACACGACCCATCCCAATTAACCCCTGGACTTGAAATGTGAGGTGTGTTGATGGTGGACGCTAGCTAAATGCTAGACCCAAAACCAAGGCTAACTTGAGCTTCTACCGATATGCTATATAATGAAAAGTCGTCTTATGCCAAAAGAATGTGAGTGGGCCCAAAATAATTTTTACATGCTCAACTCAATGGACACAAATAACCTAAAACTGTCATGTGGCTTTGGCTTGAAAATCAACGGGCTCTTTGATGTTGCCAAAACTTAATTGCTACCTGGTAAGAAAAAGCGTAGAAAAATATATGAGTTGATAGCTCAGTGAATGGAGAATTTTGAAAACAATTATTCTTTCTCATTTATCTATATTTATCAAAAATGGAATTTACATCACATAGTCATAATTAAGATGTGAGACATTCTCGTAACACTAGAAAATATTATCTCATAGTCATGGTACATCCATCAATTGAAATATATACTATAATCCCATCACATCAAAATGTGCTTGAAAATCCACAAAAAATGTACCATCTCATACTCGCGTAGACTACCTCTCAAGCTAATCACTTTCGCCAAGTTCCCTCATTGAATGAAAGTGGATCTTAGAGACCTCTCATATTCAATTCTAGAACATGATCAAAACCCCTCAATGAACTATATGTACACGGTCAAGACCTCTTCATCCATAGTCAGGCCCTCTCTGCGTAGAATAGAACGTGGCCAAAGCTCCTCAATGAACTAGAAGAAGTATATAATTACAAATACATTTTTGATCGATCTCAATATCAAATATGCCTCTCATTCCAATTCACAAATAATCCATATACAATTTTTGAAATTCTACATATATCATAGTAAAAGAATCTTTCCATAATCATCGTGTAATTGAACAAATAGTTCAATAAATCACTCGTAATGTAATAATATAATTAATTTATCAATATTTAAAATATATAAGTTTTCCACTCAATGGGCTATGTACTGAATGTAGATTAACTTGGTTGATAAGCAATTCCAAACTCCTCATTATTTCCTTATTCCTTGGTGGTGTTTTCGGCATTTAGTTGGCATCCACCATCGGCGCATGTCAAGTTTCAGGTCCACTATGATGATTTGGGATGGATAGTGTTAGAAAGAGACCATGTTTGTGGAGCCTAATTGTGCCTATACTAATTATTTCCACTTAGCGAAGTTGGTCATGGATCATCATCATAGAAGAAGAGAGAAAAATATATTAGAGAAGATAGATGGATGATTTCCTCTTGTAAATCATAGTGAATTACTGTAGCAACGGAAGATGAAGAGTCTCACATTAAAACAAACCTTCATAAATCTTACGTGTTCTTGAGTGTTTATTTTCTCTCTGTGAATTGATTGCTTTCGATGAAACAGAATTAGGGTTTGTAATTCTCAACACATACAAAGTATTAAACCTTAAACAATGAAATGGACTAAACTACAATTACTAAGCCCCTATTTGAGCCCCATTACATTAAATTCTATTACATTTCATTTTTCTCTCTCCTATTTTCAACAACATAATCTTCCATAAAATAATATTACACGTAAATCGAAAACTTTTCATTATTTTTCAATCACTCATTTTTCAAAAAAATACTATTCTCCCCATTAATTTTTTCACGCAATGGAGATCAAACAGGGGCTAAATATACAAAGCCCCAATTTGGTTTCGATAAAAATTAATAAAATGTATAGTTGAAAAGTTGTGAATCCCATGAATGTGTAGCTTAAATTAATTGTTCATTTGACATGAATTTTAATTATATTTTTTAGTTGACAATTCTAACACCCCCATCAAACTCACGTTGGTAAACATAGAGAGTTTGCTAAATGGAAAACAAAAACTAATCCATGTATGACTTCATAGCATAACCACCACTAAGGCATTATAAGAAACCAAATACCTCTATAATGAAAATTCAAAGATTTTTAACGCAAACAGAGAATTGCTAGTTTGGTTAACTGATGCAAGACATCTAGTCCTTGTTTGGTGTAGATTAAAATCAGATCTTTAATCGATTAATTGTGATAAAAGTTTGGTGAAATGCGTGATTGAAAGGTTATGAATTCAATGAAATATATAATTAAAATTTATTATTGACTTTGAACAAATTTTAATCTCCACCAAATAGGAGCCTAATAGACCCAACATCAACATGATAATTACCGCACCATGCAAAGCAGCAACAAGAGGAGATGAGTCAAAAGAAACTCAGCCATGACAGTAAGACTGCACAAATCACACCAACACCTTACTCAACCAGCCACCAGTGTTGAAGAACCATTGAGAACCAGGCAAAAATTATTACCACTATGAAAAACCATATAATATAAAAACTTTCTCCACCATAAACAGTCGCACTAAACCTAAGCAACGAAGCATGGGGCACTCGCAACACAGAAAAAAGGAGTTAAATGAAGAAAACTTATGCAGCCAAATGAGCGAAAACTAAAATAAAATAAGGGAAAATAAATGTAACAAATCAAAAAGGTTCGTATCTGCAATTTAAGCCAAGATCATATTAGACCTGCTATAATACGATTTTAAATAAACGATTCAAATTATTCAATACGTTTATAAAGACACTATAAATATAGCATGTTCTATTATTGTTCGAAATTCAATTAAGGAATGAAAATGGAATGAAACAACATGAAGGAAGCCAAAGAAAAATCGGCGTGGAAACCAAACGGTGGAAATATAAAGAAAAAACGGAAGCCCTACCGATATTTAAAGGGGCCCTTCAATTACTCCATGAGGCTGCGACCGTTGGGAGCCGTTTTTCTACCGTTATAACTTCAAAAGTGGTGGCCTTTCAACCTATTTTGGGACCATTTCATGCACACTTGGTGATGGCCTATAAATAGGTGATAAATCTAAAGCCAAATAATGTGAATAACATTTTGTGATCAATACTCATTCCAAAATAAAAGATCAAACAATTGATTGATATTCATACTGAATTTCTTCTTTGTGTTCTTAAAGTTTTGGAGGATCGCACGTATGCTTCGGTGCTAGATCCTTTACAAGGTTTGTTATAATCCTACAAATCATTTGCCAAAAATCCTTAAGCATCTCATTCAATCCCGAAAGGAGGCAAATCTAATTTGAGGACAGCGATTACGCGTTCAAGCCTTCCATTTTATTTTCCTCAAATTTTTGGATATTAATTCAACTTGTGATTACATTTTCATTTTTGTTGTCTCTTCTTCATTCCTCTATATATTTCCAACAATCTCAAAATATATTATTCTGTGATGGAGAACGAGACAACCATGGCAACCATTAAACTTATGAATCAAGATCTGGTTCGATTGGATCGTTTTGACGGGACGATCTTTACGCGGTGACAAGACAAAGTTGAAATTCCTATTAACGGCGTTGAAGATTTTTTATATCCTCCATCCAAAATTGATGCCTTTGCCGGAACCCACAAATGAAGAGACCGAAGCAATCAAGGCCGAGAGACAAAAACGCCAAGAAGATGAATTGATTTGCTGCGGTCATATCTTGAATGAGCTGTCGGATCGCTTATATGATTTGTATAAAAATACAACTTTGCAAAGGAAATCTGGAATGCTTTGGAAAGTAAGTATAAGGCGGAAGAAGAAGGTACAAGGAAGTTTTTAATTTCTAAGTATTTTAATTTTAAATTCTTAGAAAATATTCCCCTCCTTTCCCAAGTGCATGAATTGCAAGTGATTGTCAATAAATTGAAAACGGTGAAGATTGAAATCTCGGAGACTTTTCAAGTGGGGGCTATAGAAAATATTCCCCTCCTTTCCCAAGTGCATGAATTGCAAGTGATTGTCAATAAATTGAAAACGGTGAAGATTGAAATCTCGGAGACTTTTCAAGTGGGGGCTATAATTGATAAACTCCCGGGGACTTGGAAAGGATACCGAAAGAAAATTATGCATAGTTCCAAAGATTATTCTTTGGAACAATTGCAAAAACATCTTCGGATTGAGGAAGAATCCCGATTGCGTGATAAGAGTGAAAACTCTTTGGAGGAAACTTCCAAGGCTAATGCTATTGACAAATCTGATCCGCCTACAAAATCCAACAAGAGGAAACTTTCAAGGAACTTTAACAAGTCCAAGAAAAAGACCAAAGGAGGATGTTATGTTTGTGGAAAATCTGGACACTACGCAAAAGATTGTAGACACCGGAAACACAACACCTCTGAAGGTAAAGTGAATTCGATCTAAGAAGAAAATATTGTGGCCACCGTAAACGAGATAAATGCTATTAAGGGAAAGGTTCCCGGCTGGTGGTATGATACTTGTGCCACAGTACATGTATCATATGACAAATCTTTATTCAAAATATATAATGAAGTGGATGGAGACCAAGAGATCAAAATGGGTAACGATGTGAGATCCAAAGTGATTGGAAAAGGAAATATACACATTATCTTCACTTTCGGAAAAAACGTTACTCTCACAAATTTGCTACATATTCTAGATATGAATAGGAACCTAGTGAGTGAAAATCTCTTGGAAAAATCGGGTATTAAAAGTGTTTTTGAGTCCAGTAAACTTGTATTATCCCTCAACGGGAAATTTGTTGGAAAGGGTTATTCTTGTAAAGGAATGGTCAAGTTATGTACTATTGACAATGAAATAAATAAAACTGATTTCGTTTATGTTGTGGATTCATTTTCATTATGACATGCTAGATTAGGTCATGTTGGAATTAGTGTCATGAAATGCATGAAAAATTGTGAATTGATCTCATATGATGGAAATAATGAAAATAAATGCAAGATTTGTGTTGAATCTAAAATTATCAAAAAGCCTTACCATAGTGTAAAAAGGACTTCTAATATTTTAGAATTTATTCACACCGATATATGTGAAATGAATGGCATGTTAACTAGAGGTGGAAATATGCACTTTAATACCTTCATTGATGACTTTTCTAGATATATGTATGTTTACTTGATAAAATATAAAAGTGAAGCTTTTGATATGTTTAAAGTATATAAAAACGAGGTTGAAAATTATCTAAGAAAGAAAATTAAAACCTTGAGAAGTGATAGAGGTGGTGAATATTTCTCCAATGTATTTAATTTGTTTTGTGAACAACATGAAATTATTCATCAATGTTCTGCACCTAGGTCACTCGAACAAAACGGCTTAACTGAAAGAAAAAATAGAACATTTGTAGAAATGATAAATGTCATGCTTATTCATACTAAGTTGCCATTTAATTTGTGAGATGAAGCTTTGTTGAGTGCATGTAGAATACATAATATAATTCCTTCAAAATATACTAAGGTTTCTTCTTATGAATTATGGAAATGAAAAAAATCAAACATTGGATATTTCAAGGTGTTGGGGTGTCTTGCTTATAGCAAGAACACAAATCCTAACAGGGGCAAATTGGGCCCAAGAGGCATTATGTGTGCCTTTGTGGGATATGTAAATAATAGCAAATCTTATAGATTGCTGAATTTGGAGTCCAATGTGATTATCGAATCTAAAGATGTGGAGTTCTTTGAGGATTCATTATCTTCGGATAATGAATCGAGGGAAAATTTTGAAAATATCCCTAACTCAAGTGGAACACGTTATGAAACTTCTTCAAAAGACGTTGACGAATCTAGTGAACCACGAAGAAGCAAGAGAACTCGGGTTGAGAAGTCTTTGGGATCGGATGAAATTGATTCTCAACTTATCTCCTTCTACCTGGTAGAGAGAAATGAGTTGAATATTGTAAGGACAATTCCTTTTGTTCTACAAGTGGAATCTGACTCTTAGACTTATAAAGAAGCTATGACTTCGCGTGATACCATCTTTTGGAAGGATGCAATTAAGGACGAAATGAATTCGATAATATCCAATAACACTTGGGAGCTTGTCATCTACCACCGGGATCCAAACCCATAGAATGTAAATGGGTATTTAGAAGAAAATATAATGTTGATGGATCCTTAAATACCTTCAAGGCTAGATTAGTAGCCAAATGATATCGGCAAAAAGAAAGAATTGACTACTTTGATACCTATGCACCGGTTGCTAGAATAAATCGATCGGGATATTATTTACTTTAGCTTCAATATATGACTTGCATATTCATCAAATGGATGTCAAACCTGAAGGGTTTGTCCTATCCAGAAATGAACATAAGGTATGCAAGTTGGTGAAATCCTTGTACGGATTGAAGCAAGCACCTAAGAAATAGCATGAGAAATTTGACCTAGCAATTATATCATTCGGGTTTAAGCGTAATATTGTGGATAAATGTTTATATTTCAAAGAATGTGGAAATTATGTGACATTTATATACTTATATGTTGATGACATGTTAATTATGAGTAATCACACGGACCGTATAGAAGAAACGAAGAGGTTTCTATCTTCCACATTCAAAATGAAAGATCTTGGACATGTGAATACCATTTTGTGTATCAAAGTCTCAAACACTAGTGGGGGTTACTATTTGAGTCAATCACATTATATTGGGAATGAAATAAATAAATTCAAACACTTGAACTAAAAGGAATATAGTACCCCAATCGATCCAAATCTGACTCTTGTAAAGAATAGTGGAAAGGCGATTGCTCGATTGGAGTATGCAAGTGCTATAGGGAGTTTATGTATGCAGTTCAATGCACAAGATCGGACATAACCTATGCAATAAGTAATCTCAGCAAGTTTACTAGCAATTCGAGCAATAATCCTTGGAAGGCCATTGGGAGAGTTCTTGGATATTTAAAGAAAACTAAGAACTTAGGCCTACAATATAGTAAATTCCCTGCGGTATTGGAAGGATTTACCGATACTAGTTGGATATCTAGCACGGGTGAAAGTAAATCAACCTCGGATTAGGTGTTTATTCATGGAGGAGGTGCTGTTTCTTGGAAATCAAAGAAACAAACATGCATAACACACTCGACCATGGAATCTGAATTTGTTGCACTATCGGATACCGGAAAAGAGGTTGAGTGGCTTAAGGATCTCTTCTATGAGATACCTTTGGGATCAAAGAGTATGTCTTCAATACCTATCGTGTGTGATAGTCAAGCCACGTTAGCGAAAGCAAACAATGAGGTATACAATGAAAAGTCTAGACATATGATTCTAAGACATGACTACATAAGGAAATTAATCAAAGATGGAATAATTTTCCTAAATTATGTAAAGTACATTGAGAACTTAGCGGATCCTTTAACTAAACCACTAAATAGAAATTTAGTGGCATTTATTTCGAGTAGAATGGGGTTGAAACTCCTTTCAAATAAATGTCCACCAATAGCGGCAACCCTACCTATCATTACTTAAAAGATAATCCGCGGGTTCAAAGGGTTAAAACAAGTCATTAGATATGTGGGATGGTCACAACATTATTAAAATCCGCAATGACCCTATCCTAAGTAAAATAATACTGGTTGTTACTGAAGTAAGGGTTGAACATTAAAGCTCTTGATGAAGTTCAGTGCTAAAACACAAGTATCTCTAAAAGTAACAAAGGTACTGGAAGAACTTCATCTAAACAAATTTCGATGTGGTGCTGCCTCAAGTGAGAGTTGGAGTTTCTCTCTTAAAAGTTTGTTGAATAGGATGAGCGCAAGGCCATAACAGCGCTAAGCGAGATATGAGGAACTTAAGAACACGTGGTACTCATGTGTGTGTTCGGACCGGTATTGTCACATGGAATAACTGGTTCAAAGTTACAGCTACCTTTGATTCCGACTTTACTTTGTTTGTATTACACTATGGCTAGATTCAAATCGAAAGATATCTAGTCCTTATATATGAGTATCATATGATTTGAGTATGAGATTCCTTTATTGAAATTTTTGAATAAGTGGGGGATTGTTTTATTATTGTTCGAAATTCAATTAAGGAATGAAAATGGAATGAAACAACATGAAGAAAGCCAAAGAAAAACCAACGTAGAAACCAAACGGTGGAAATATAAAGAAAAAACGGAGGCCCAAACTTTGTACCATGCGACCGCATGGCCATCTACCGAGATTTAAAGGGGCCCGTCAATTACTCCATGCGGTCGCATTGTGATTTCCTGTTACCGTTGGGAGCCGTTTTTCTACCGTTATAACTTCAAGAGTGATGGCTTTTCAACCTATTTTGGCACCATTTCGTGCATACTTGGTGATGGCCTATAAATAGGTGATAAATCTAAAGTCAAATAATGTGAATAACATTTTGTGATCAATACTCATTCCAAAATAAAAGATCAAACAATTGATTGATATTCATACTCAATTTCTTCTTTGTGTTCTTAAAATTTTGGAGGATCGCATTTATACTTTGGTGCTAGATCCTTTACAAGGCTTGCTATAATCCTATAAATCGTTTGCCAAAGATCCTTAAGAATCTCATTCAATCCCTAGAAGAGGCAAATATAGTTTGAGGATAGCGATTACGCGTTCGAGCCTTCCATTTTATTTTCCTCAAATTTCTGTATATTAATTCAACTTGTGATTACATTTTTAATTTTGTTGTCTCTTCTTCATTCCTCTATATATTTCGACATAACATAAATTGATGTAGGACATAATGGGTATATTGAAAAAAGGGTATTAGTATAAATAAAACATCATCTTAATTTCGGATCGGTCTCATAAGACCATTTTGGAAGGAGAATGACGTGGGGAATAATACTCACAGATATGCTATGAAGTACGATGAATTTTTGCCGTTCAAGTTCGTTTAGGCCTTGAAAACTGATTTTTAAAGTTTTGGCGCTATTTTTGTCAATTCATTTGTATTCCTTTTTTTACAATTGTAGTTTGTTTAAACTTCTTTTTCATTACTTTTAGTTGTTCTGAACTACGTCTCCATGTAAATCCTTATGGATAAGGCTTAGTTCGTTTTTTTCCATTATTTTCATTAATAATTCGTGAATTCATTTTCTTTATTATTTGGTGGATTCCAAATTTCTTGTTGTTAAAGTTTTCGCTTGAATTCCTTTCTTTCATTGCGTCATAAATCCAAGACTAACTTTATAAATGGAAAATACCAAGCTACCCTTCTTAAATATACTAAATTATTATGTTGTCTAACACTTGTACCATATTAAACATCTTCATCTAAACGGTTAAACTGTTACAACGCAGACAACTATGTTTAAATTTAGCCTTTTAACATTTATTGCACAGCCTCCCTTCTTACACTATGTGGTATTTTGCAAGAGTTTCTGATCTAGAGTCCACTCTGTGACTGAGAATTAATATGAAAAAAATCCTTTTAGCCAACTTCTTTTGTACAAGTGTTACTATTTTACTTAAGCTGTGCTATTTAGGTCCATTTTGTCTTCTGAACCAACATAGGCTTGTTCTTCAGGTAAAAGTTCATCCTTATAAGGACATCACAAGGAAAACTCAGTAACAAGTTGTCCAATTCCTCATATAAAGTCAGCATAATATAGACAAAATGCATGAATAGCACAAAGCATGAAAATAAGTTTGAATTTGAAGTCATCCAAATTTCCACGCAGATACTGAATTAAGTCGCGTTCCCTTCCAGCCGAAAATTAGACATTTCCCATCCTTATCGATCGAGCAAGAACCTCCACAAGAAAAATTATTAAGGAGAAGACTCCCTTGATAAATAGATGACATGCTCAGCTCTATCTCCACCATCCCGAACCATTCAAAACATGACCTCCAAATGTCTATACTCACATGCCGGAACCTTCTTTCCTCTCCCTCAGCCGCCACAATGTTCCTTATAGCGGGACTAAAGATTTTTGATTCAGAAATGGTTCTGTTTGATTCATCATGATTCATACACTCTTCCAGGATATCAAAGAATGCACCATAAAAAAAAAGAGCTTCCACAAAACGATTCACGAAATATGGAGAATTATCATTTGCCTCAGATTCAATGACAATCATCACACAGGGATTGATATTTTTAATCACTTTCATCAAAGATTCCAGTCTATCTTCTTGTGCAATCATATACTTCAAAACATATGCTGCATAGACTGCAACTGCTTCATCAGCATCAAGATCAAAGAGACTTTCAGTGAGATCTAGGATATCTTCTACCATGATTATATTAAAAGAGAAGTTCAAATTCAAGGACTCTGCAAAGCTTTTTAATTGTCTTCCTGTCTCCTCAATCAATGGCTTAGATTTTGTCCCGACCGCAGTTATCTTAAGATGATTGATAGGACACTCGCATCGAGCTGCAAGAGCTTGCATTAAAATTGTGAAATGCATCCCAGTCCAGATCTTGAGATCAATAATATGCACCTTGCTAAAGTTCGATACATGCTCGATTATGGATTGAATTCCTGAAAATTGACTAACCTGGGAGAGAGGAAATCCTTTGTGAAATGCAAGCACGATAGGATTCAGATTCATCAATTTTTTTTCCACATCAAGTGACTGCTTCTCCGCCAAATCATTTCCTTTAATTCTTCCAGTCTCCCGATCGATCTTCTCGTAAAGAGCTTCAGTGAAATAATACACTACTCTTTGGATGGTACTCTTTTTAATGGAGCTGAGCATGTGACAACTTTCGAGGAGCTTCCTTGCAGAATCATACTGTTTATTACCTACTCTTTCAGCACAAAATAGAAGACCTTGAACAAGTTGAACATCTTTGTCCATTTCTTCTTTGGCGGAGCCCAAAAATGAACTGGCATATGGATGGCTAAGCACAGAGAGCTCATCGCTGCTAGAGGAATTGGATTGAAGAAACTTTACAGCAGCCAACTTGATAATTGAATCAACAGATGATAACCCAAAATTGATCTTAGTGCAATTTGTTTCATGGCTCTGTACATTTAATCTTTTGAGCCTGCTCTCATAGTTCCTTAAAATCTCAAAGGGATGCAGAAGGAAACCCACGCGGCCTTTCTTTCTTGGGTTCGATAAGCATGGAAGTTTGAGATTCGATACCGACAAGCTGATTAATGCCCTCCTCACTGGATTGAAAAGGAGGTGAAACAATATCGAGATACAAATCATGTAAACTGCCAAACTCTTCTATCAGTTGTTGTTCTTGATGATACTCATGTAACAGATTTTGCTCGGACGTGTTCTCCAGCCCCTCAAAATCAGTTTCCCACGATTCTACCCAATCTTCACTTCCACGAGGACTATTTTCTTTAGCTAATTTCCTTCCATCCTCATTCTCAAAAGCCTTGGAAGAATTATGTTTACCCATAACTTCAAAAAAAATCAAATTGACGTTACCAAATATTTCACCCAGTCTCAAATCTACGGATGCTGCAGCCGTCCTTAAATTTTCACCTATATTATACTAAAACATCGATAGAAAAATTTGTTTTTCACGACACTACATTGTTGTCAATTAATTTACTATAGATCCCTTCTAGATGGTGACTATTTCTTTATAAAATAAGAAATAAAAAAATTATATTACGTAATTCACTACGTAAGAACATCATTAGACATAAATAGTAATTTTGACGTGAAACTGGTAGAAATTATATATATTCAGCATGCCTTGATTCAAGCTATAGTTTTACATTATGTGCGTCATTTTCTATTGTTAATGTAGAATTCTCTGTATGTAGTACACCACAAACAAGCACTAGAATTCGATAGCTCATTGGATTAAGGTAGTAAAGCTGATCCAGAACTTCTCATTGAAAATCTCAAAGATAATAATGCACCCCTTAATAACCTGTATATCTACGGATTTTCTTAGAAAAGATATGAAGGGTTAAATATTTTTAAATAAATCATGTATAATACTCTTCCTTTTTTCCTGAGTTCAGTTTTTAAATATTTAAAGCACCAAATGGTTTTCATTCTTCTAGTTTTTTTGCAATTGATTGTGAAACAAATTTCGAAGTATAGGGAGGTGGCTTTAAAGACAGTGTTGCGGAAGCTCTTTCCAAGGATCTTCAAATCGGTGGTTTTCGAGCTCAGTCCAATGTATCTTTCTGTACCAAATAACCAAACCAATCGCCTGCGATCCACAACCAATATAATTCACCTGGGTTGCTATTCCATCTTACCCACAAAGAACAAGAAACGGTGATAATTTGTAGCCACAAAGGGAAGGAAAAAACATCACAAATATAGGCTATGAAGGAAACACATATTACACAAAATAATTAAGCATTTTTGGACACTTCAAGAGGCCCTTTTTCACACACTTCAAGGGGCAGCTGAGATTTTCCTTAATTCACACACAAACGAAACTAGGAAATAACTAGGATTATAGTCTTATAAATAGTCTAGGATTAGGCTTTTAATTGGACAAAAAAGAAGGTAAACAGGCCAAGATTCAAACCATCTAAGAGGGAATACAATTAGACCGGGTGGAGCTCTTGGACTTGATTGTTGGACTTATTTCATTCATTGACATATGCCTATGAAATACATTTACTCACATTAACATCATAGCCTTGAATTTATTAGGTATCAAAAACCCAACGGAAAAAAAAAGGAATAAAAAAGCTCAACACTTAGGTCTCAGGTAGTTAGAAAAATGTATAAGCAAGGCTCGGGATATGGATTTCATTTTATTGGGAATAGGTTGAAACGGCAAAAGACTGTTAAGATTTGGGGTCCATCTTAATAAAGTCAACCTTCTTAAGATGAGTAGCTCAAGATCTATTTAAGTTGGTCAATATTTTGGTAGTTAACCGATGTGTAATTTATTCCCTTAACATACCCCCGCAAGATGGTGACTCTTCTTAAACAGACCAATCTTGAAATTCGTGTGCTCATTTTTTAGATTTAATCGGATCGAATAGCTCATTGGAGTTTATTGGGCTCTGATACTATGTTAAAATTTGGGGATCCATCTTAAGGTTGACCAACTTAAATAGATCTTGGGTCACTCCTTTTAATAAGATCGACCTTAAGATGGACCCCCAAATCTTAACAAAGGCAACATCTTAATCAGCCATGTAATGGGCAAAAGATCATAGTACAATACCCTTGAAATACCACCTAGAGAAAGCATGGAAAGTTGCTGGCAGTTTCGAAAAAAAAAAACCCCAGCAGACAGCTTCTTTTTGTTTCAACTCACATCAGCTAAAAATTGTATCAAAATTCGAAAGTCTAGCCCTTGGTATATTCATGGCAAATCGCTCCTTATTCAAAAGTGGGATCCCAGCTCAAACATTTCCTGAAAGTAGATGAGAAGTTTTAAATCTTAATGCAAAGCAAGGCATATCTCATTCGATGTCTTTTTTGCCACATCGAGTATAATGGAAATCAAACCCCAAAGTAAAGCACGACACAAAAACAAGCAAGTACTCCCTTACCTAGTCAACTAGTCAAACTGTCTACGATTCTCGGGTTATTAGGTAACAAGTAAGGAACACTCTTTGTTAAAATAAAAATGCAATCAATAAATAAGAGAAGTTCTATTTTAAAAGCATTTTTTTAGGAAAATATCTTTCTACTGAGAATTCAAAGTTTTTTTGTGCAAAAAAAAGTAATAAAATGTTAGAATAATCTGAATCGTCTTGAATAAAAAAAATTGACTCATTGTAGCAGTCATATGGCCAATCATTGCGGGTATAATAATGGGTGAAGGTGAATAGAACAAATCTATATTGGCCTTATGATTAGAAAAATTATGCCATCTTTCATTATGGAAAATCTCAACCCATTTTTCAGATTCATAATATGAATTTTTGAAAGATAGATAGAAAGACAAAACTGGCTTCCACCTCCTCCGTTGCCCACAGCCAGGTACACATCTCATAAGTCCCGCAGAAGTCCCCTTAACTCTCTCTCCATAAAAAAAGCGTTTGGCATCATCCATGGACCCAATTCAATTCGGTGGGATATTTCATTCACATTTTTTTTCCACCAAGAAGATCCTAATGGCGGTTGTGATCGCTGCAGCTAGTTGGACAGTAGAGTTCTTTTTACGGGGAGAGAGACTTAACACATAGCCGGCACACAAGATCCAAACCTTGAATTATTTGAGTGGATATTCTATGAAGGAGTTTTAGGTTTTGAGTTTAACATTTCTTAGACAAAGAGAATGTTGGACTTTTGGAACCTAGTCATAATGTTTACATAATTCCGGTGGGAGATCTTGATTTAAAATTTTCAAGCCAATTTAGGTGTGCATGAGGAGCCCAATAAAAATAAATCTAGCTCTCTTTCTTCTTTATAGTGAAACCTGTAAGTGTTATGCCTTATGTTCAATTAACTTGAAACATGTAAGTGTTGTGTCTTATGTTCAATTAACTTTAGACATAAACACTTTTAATATATAATTGATACAATTTTAGAGTAGATCTCTTGTTTAATTAATATTCTAGTAAATTAAATAATAGAATTCGTAAATTCAAGTCTTGGAAATCTGTTAATTACAGGGAGTTGTGATTGTGATATACAAATTACATATTAGTGAATTTTAAATCATCCGCAGTCGTACATAATAACAAGATACGGATATCGTTATTTCGGATAAATCATCACGTATTGTATTTATTACTTGTGAAATAAGTAGTTGATCCCACAAGTTAAAGTGTGGTGACACTTAAATGAACACGTGGATGTTTTATTATAAAACAAAAAATTAGAGACAAGCTGGGAGGTTCCATATGGATAACGATTCGAGTGTCGGTGGTTAATCTCTAACATTCGATAGTGAAATTGGTCCTTTGACTTAAGGTGTCCATATTGCCTTATATAAAGACAAGCATACTTTGGTGATATTGGTTGTTGTTCTACCAAGAGGTCGCTAATACGTCATCATTCGAGAATGTCAAGAATCATATGAAGGTTGTGAATGATCAATAGAGGATTCGTTACTCTTAAATAGTAAAAGATTATGATCTACATTTCATTATATCAAGTGATAACGAAATCCTTAACCAAGATGTATTTATAAGTCGAAAATGGATTTTCTACTTACATTGATTTAATAATGGAATGAAAGATGTGATCAATAATTGAGATCAATACATATCCATATCTCATAATTGATCGGATCATGTTGACAAAATGATTATAATTTCACGGTAAACGAACGAGTTTGATTTTGTCATACCACGTAACATTTTTCGTCACATGCATTACCCTGATATATTGTTAGATGTCAATTTGGGACGACGAATGTGAATTGATGATAAGTTCAAAAGAGTATCTTAATTTATCAATTTTGATTAGATCAAAATAATAATTCACATTGTTAAGTATCGTGATCGAGAACCTAATGGGCCCACACAAAAGGAGAACTAGAAAAATTGAGATTTGCCAATTAATTAATTGATAAGTGTTGGACAATTAATTGATTGAATTGCTTGTTAACAAGCTCAAATTAATTAATTAATTGCATTAATTAAATGTTGAATCGAATTAAATTAAAAGACAGGCCAAGTCCACTTGAATTTATATTAATAGGTTGGCAGGGTTTAGAAAAATCCGTAAAGAACATAATTATTCTTGTTAGCACAGAAAAAGAAAATCATAGTTCTCTCAATCTTGTTTCTTGTATGAATTATTATTGGAGGTTGGATAATTGGACAACTGTGAATTATAGATCGTGATTGTTCGTGTTCAAGGTAAGCAATAGATTTTGCAGAATTTAACAAAGGTAAATCTTTTGCCAAAGTTTCTATTTAAATACAAAGTAGATCCGTGGTGAAAATTGAAAATTATTTTATTTTCCGATTAAGTAAAATCCCAACAAAACCTTTTTGTGGCAAGTGAATGTAAAATTATTTTTGATTTCATTCTATGCAACGCTTATTGTTGCTCTTGAAAGATGGGATTAAAACATAATTTTAATTTTCTTTTGTCTCTTTCATTTTATTTTGGAAGAAACAAGGGGATATATTATGGTATCAAATAAACAAGAAACATCAAAACAACCATGAAAATCAAGACAAAATTAAATGCAAAGCCAAAGAAATTGTCCCAGTTAAGGATAGATAATAACAAAACAATCGGCATAAACAAGAAAACAATGTAGAAGAAGACTATAATGAGGGAAAGGGAGTGACCTGTAAAGCTTTAAATAGACTAATTTTACACACACATCCAAATATTTGTCCTACATTTCAACCGTGCATTCTTAAAAACAAAGAAATAAAAAAATGGAGTCAATATTTCAAAATCTATTGAACCCCAAACATGAGGCTCAAACCAGCACAATATAAGGTAATAGTTTAATTGTAGGTATATTTTATTCCTTAAACTAAGGATGTAGGAAACCAAGTGTTTTGGGCGTTCTACTTAGTCACACTATTGTTTTGTTGCAACTTTTTAAAGAACTAGAGGACTCAACTCAAAAAAATAATAATAATAAAGGGGACTTTAGGTATATGAATAATACTACTTGTATATATTGAAGTTATATAATAATTTACATATAGATGAGGTGCCAAAAGAAGGAGAGAAAAGTTTTTTTTATTTGGTTGAAGAAATTTAACACAATCATATTTCACCACATTATGTATATGTATATGTAAATCATCATATATGTGTAGCACAATCGTTAATCTAATGTCTTATTTTTGGGGAGATAGTGTACCTAATTTTCCAAAAGTAAAGGAATATTATTTATTTATTATTATTATTTTTTGGTCTTTTGAGATTTTAATTTTGTTTGAGGCCCTTAAAATTTTGAGACCCTAGGCAATCGCCTAAGTTGCCTTGGGCTAGAGTTAGACCTATGGATCAGATCTAATATATAAATACTCATCCAACTCAACCTAAACCATTATATAATCATTTCTTGTGTGTTGGTATTAACAGTCTCAGATTAAAAATCAAACCAATCAAAATAGAGAAACACTAATTTTTCGCCCTAGGCTCGGATGTTCACTCAAAAAGGTTAATCACCACGTTCAACATCCATTTAAGTGGTTATCGCTCTAATCCACTAAAATCCAACAAAAATGTCAATATACAAGTATCAGAGACTCAAGAATCAACGACTATATGCCCTCAACCTTAAACTCTCACTTTTCTCTCCTTTACAAATTACACTTAGTAACCAAGGGTTACTGCTCACCAAAGAACGAAGAAATCACATACATAGCGTAATCTATAGTAAACATCACCAAGAATACCCAGAACAAAAGATTACAATAAAAAAATCAAGAGTTTTCAGATAGATAGATTACAAAGATGAAAAGAGAGTAAACCCTAGAATTATCTCGAGAGACTCTGGCAATTGAATGAGAGATTGGGAATTTAAATGGTCATCATGCATCCAGCGGTTGAGCCAGCACCAAGTGTCATCATCTCAGCCATTTTAACTCCAATCAACAAAAATGTGTCTAAGTAAATGCGAGAATGCACACAAGGCCCAATCGGGTCATATTCCGCCATAATGGACCATGTATACAAGTTATTGGGCTACATCATTGGGCCTCATTCACTTAAGATATTAAGCACACATTTAACAATCTCCACCTTGCTAGACATCTTTGGGTTTTATGTAGATTAGAGGTTAAGTCCTCCTTTTGGTTTCAATCCCTCTATGTATTTGCAAAAAAAAATAAATAATAATAATAATAATAATAATAATAATAATTAATTAGTAATTAATCAGTAATGATATTTAGAAGAGTTAAACAATCCCTAAATTTATGTAAAGGAAATATATTTGTTCCCATGTCTGCTGAATTACATTTAGTTGAAACTTTTTCAATTTTTATAATCTTCTTTTCTATAATATCTCTTATAAAGTGAAATTTAACATCTATATATTTAGTCCTATCATGAAAACAGCATTTCTACCAAAATGTATTGTAGATTGGCTATCAGAATATACAGTATCATTGTTACCAATAAAACCAATTTCATCTAGCAGATTTTTCAACCAAATATCTTCCTTCATAGTATTCGTGGTTGTAATATACTTAGTCTCTGTTGAAGACAGGGCAACTATTTTTTGGTTGAGATTTCCAACTTATGCAGGTATCATTTAAGGTAAAAACATATGCAGATGTAGATGTTCTATTATTAAAGTTACCAGTAAAATCTGAATCAACAAAGCCTTTAAGTTGAATTCTAGTATTACTTTTATTGAACATCGGCCTTACGTTTGAAGTTCATTTTAAGTATCTTAACAACCATTTGATGGCTTCCCAATGATATTCACTTGGGTTACTCATATATCTACTTAAGACACTTATAGCAAAAGTAAGATCAGGTCTAGTGCAGACCATTATATACATAATTGAACCAATTGCATTTGCATAAAGGACTTATTTTATTCTACTTCTTTCTATTTCAGTTTTAGAACATTGTTCCACAAAGAATTTAAAGTGACCGCCAAGTGGTAATGTGACTTCTTTTGCCTCATTCATAGAGAATCTATTCAATATTTCTGAAATGTATGATTGTTGAGTAAGAAACAGGGTCTGATCAGATCTATTCCTCCTAATTTCCATTCATAAAATTGTTTTAGCAATACCTAGATTTTTCATTTCAAATTTCTGTTTTAACTTTTGGTTAATATTACTTATTTCAGTTACATCACACCCGTCAAGTACCATGTCATCAACATAGAACAAAAGATAATAAGAATTAGGACCTCCACTTCCTTTATAGTAAAAATATGGATCATATTCACTTCTATTAAAATGAAGCCCTTTTATGAAGGTATCAAATCTGATATACCATTGTCTAGGTACTTAATTCAAATCACAGAGTGATTTTTGCAAAAGACACACACAGTTCTCTTTTTCTTTTTGTTCAAAGCCTTTTGGTTGAACCATGTAAAGTTTTTCATCTAAATTTCGATGCAAGAAGGTGGTTTTTATATCAAGTTGTTCCAATTCAAAGTCAAATTGTGAAACAAGGAAAAGTAAGATTCTTATAGAGGCATATTTGACTACAGGAGAGAAAATTTCATTGTAATCAATTTCTTTCCTTTGGTTAAAGCCTTTAACAACTAATCTGGCTTTAAACCTTATATTTCCAGTCTTGGAATCACCTTCTTTTATTTTATAAATCCATTTACTATCAATAATCTTTTCCCGTTTTGGTCTATTGACCAAGACCCAAGTCTTATTTTTTTATTAGGGATTGCATTTCATCTCCCATAGCTGCAAGTCAAGAATTTGCATTTTTTTTTCCTTCAATAGCCTCTTCATAGGAGGTTGGCTCATCATCTAGAAGGTTTTAGAGACTAAATTCGGTAACTAATTAACTTTTATATGAGGTGTTCATTAATGACTACATATACCCTGGTTGATAGTGACTATTCTCCCACATTACTTACATAAGTTGAAGAATTCCATTACATAAGTACATTTATTTCGAGAACAATGTGTAGGATATGTCAAATTTCTCGCTAGGACATCAAACAAACTGATACCAATATTAAAAATCTCCTTTGAAACTGACATGAAAACATCTTATTTGTCTGCTTGCATTGTTTGTAGGAAGAAACTAGGAAATAAAGCATAAAGTTTGCATTTCTTTTTTCGTGTGAAAATTTTACTTATTTCGAAAGTAAGTCTTTATTTCAAAATTTAACTTATTTTCAGTTTAATCAATGAGAAAAAAATGTATTTTAAAACTTACTTTTTAGTAAATCAAAAGTCAAAACACTTCATACTCGGAGTTATTTGTTCATATTGAAAATAAGAAAGGAAATACAAGCTTAGGAACGGATGTATGACCTCTAAATTCATTTTAAAACTTACTTATTTATAAAGTTTTTAAGCTAAGACAAACATGCTCTAATAGTAATAGTTAAAAAACATGAATGCATACAGTGACTAAATGATCTCATATACTAAAACAAGAATCCATTACAATATTAAAAAGAGAACAGAAGACTTTGTCGATGTAGTTAATAAGACATGAACAGATGATACGAGGCATTTAAGATGAAAATATATTATATTCGAATGAGGGTAGAAAATGACTATAAAAAAGTCAAAAGGAAAAAGAAACCAATGCAAAAAATATATCATTTGATGATTTTTTATTTATAATTCTTTAACAGGATTTTTCAAGAATATCCCATACACTAGTCACCTGCCCGTGCAATGCACGGGATGTGTTATTTTCAAGATAATATTAGTGTATTAAATATGTTAAATTCTCATTAATTACATTTTGAACTAATAATTGTTTGAACCGATTTTCAACCATCTATCTCTAAATAAATGAATTTGCAATAAGAAAGCAAATTGATGTAAAGAAATTCAATTGGATCAAAATAGTAAGATATAAAACCATAAACAGATAGATGAAGCAAAAAGTAAAGATTGACATGTTCTATAGATGATATGTACACTACAATTCTTTCTTAGAATTCTTTTCATAGTTCTGTAGGTTAAAGACGCTCAGCATGGATCTTGTTTTCAAATAGTTCACATCTTTAATTGGTAGTTGTAAGAACTTCTGTCCTAGTTGCATCAACCAATATTTAAATTTTCGGAACATTAGAAAATAGAGATATTCGGCAAGAAAAATATATTATGCGATGATCTGGAAAGAAATCCACTATTCTTTTCAAGACCTTATTTCCATTCCAAAAATGGTAAAATATCATTGAATAAAAGTTTTCAAACTGAAGCAAATTTTTGACAAGATTTAGTATGTTTCCATCCTAGATTATATTTAGCAAACTTAGGGCATAAATTCAACCTTGTCAATAATTGGAAAAACAATTGGCGTCAGTCATTTTGTAGAAATGAAAACACAAGCATCATTAGCACCTTCTCATGCTGCTCCAATGTTATCCATTATATTGTGAAACTTAAAAATTGAAATAAAAGAAATAAAAAACAGCGATCAACACATATTGATAATCCTATTATAAGATAAGAAAATTAAATATTTAAACAAAATTTTAAAGTTAATTACAAAGAAAATTTAGTGCCATACTAACTGCATTTTGCCATTTCCATTAGTACGATCAAAATAAAATTTTCCACTTGTGAAAAATATTTGCATCAATGTTCAATTTTATCGACAAGGAAAATAAATAAAACGTCATATTTTTTTAACTGACCACATTATTTCAACTGCTCAAGTTCTCCTGGATGTTCTTCTAACCCGAATAGAATGTTGCAGAGGCTATAGATGCTCTTTCAACATCTGAAAATTGAAAACAAAAAAATAGCCAAAAGATCTTCACCCGGAAATTAAGGCTCTTATACTATAGTGGGAATCTAGAATAGAAGTGAAAATAAATATGATTCTCGATGCTGTAGTATTTTGCTGCTACATACGAAGATAAAATAAATATATTCATGCTCCTGAGAATGATCAGATATGCTATTTTATGATAAAATGAATTTAAACTTGTTTAACGCGATACACACACAAGATGCAAAAAGCTGAGAATTAGTATAAATTACGAAGTCCTAATTTTTGTGTTGGTGATCTCATTTGTTGTGTTCAATCTTTATTCTTTTTAAGTCGAATAAACTTCTGGATTAGAAGGTTATTGAGTGATTATTGAAGATTGCTAGCTACAAAGGTTTAGTGTTTTTAGTAATAATTTAAGATTTTGAATTTAATTTTTTTATTTGTGAAAAATATTGACCTCTACTTTGATTTCAAATTTTAGTTTCTGCATCTCTTCCTCCGAAAGCAACTTTTTTCAAAACTTCCTACAACGAATTACGAAGATAATATATTAAGGTCCTACGATTGGATGTTTCCTTTACAAGATGAAATCGAAGTTTAGCCAGAAATTTCCCACATGCAATAACAATCAGTACTAATAGGGCATTCTTATCTAATTTCAAAATACAACATAAAAAAGTGTACCATGATTCATGCAAAACTATATATTCTAGAAATAGCAAAAACATGGAATAAACTAATGCATACAAGAATTAAAAGGAAAAATCTGAAATTGAAACTAACTGGACAGCTAAGACGGTATCACCCTCGGCGATCAGATTATAAGCCATCCACAAATCATCTGCTTCTTCTGGGACCATCTGTGGCAAAACCCAAATACCAGAACATAGAAGAAACAGCAAATTACTACTATTTGAACCCAAAAGAAGTAATGAATTTGAAATTGATGTTTTCTTCCCTCTTCCCCTTTCAAGTGGAATTTCATTTTACACCGTCCGTGTACATGTTCTTAAGGTTTGAGAGATCTCATGATTGAATTTAGTACAGAACACTTCCTTTTCTTCCAAAGAAAGAAAGCCAATTCAAAAATATTGATAAGAATTAGCATTACAGGTAAATGTGCAAGATATTAAAACATTTAGAATCAAGCATATACTGCCTTACACATTAAAAATCTTTACCATGTACAATCACAACTCTTTTCTCTTTTGCATAGCATTGTAAACAGGAAAAAAACTGCATTGACATATAAAGCGAAAGAGTTGAAGTAATTACCTCTACAAAATTCGGATCCAAAGTGGTGTCGATTTTTCGGAAGCTTCTCATTGATTTATCTTTACCTTATTAACATCCTAATTAAACAAAGCCAAAATGTAAACATAAAAATGTAAATGTAAATGTCAATTCCAAATCGCCATTTCCATAAAATTCATGCAATAAACTCGAAACGTAACTAATTTAGCTTTAAAAAGCATGAACTTTCAAAACCCAATTGCAGTTACCCAATAAAAGTAGCTACTTTCATGAACCTAAATAAAAACAAACATTAAATGTAACCAAAAAGAAAAAAAACAAGGATAAATGAAAAACAGGCGCATTGACTGGGTAGTAACTGATTGAAGAACAGGGGTATGAATTATTGAGAAAACAATATGAAGGTACTGTTATACAACTCTAGTAGAAGAAATTGTTTACTTGCCTATGATTGGATTGCCTTCTCACCTCATACTGTAGTTGCCTTCTCAAGATCTCTCCCCTTCAAAGGTTTTAAGAACTCAAATTTTTTAGAAAGAGTAGGGGAATCTGGTAAGATTTCGTTTGGTGTCGAGAGATAAAGCATGCATGAAGTGAGAGAGAGAGAGCAATAGCCACTTTAAGGGGAATTTTAGTGAAGCATCTTATTAAATTATTATTCAAATGGTTGGTAAACATTTTGACCGATATTATTTTTTGGTCAACCAAATGGAAAGAACTCAGTGAAAAATGATGGGTGATTGTGTGCAGAAATGGAGAAGTAGAGAGGCATGGCTATAGCGTGTGAAAATGAAGAAAAATGTAAACCGAAAATGATTGAAGATAATACGATGTCGTTTTTGCTCTCACGATAAAAAAAAAAAAAAAAAAAAAAGCAAAGAAAATTTGCTACAGTGTGATATATATGCTAAATAATTGACAAAGTAATAAAACTCTCATGTATTTTGATTCAATAATCAAGAGCTATGTGTCCGTGAAATGAGGAAAATTAAATAATTTAACAAATTAAAGAACAAAAAAAAAAAAATTGCAGACAAAAATAAAAAACTCGAAAAAGTTATAATAATTTTTTTTAATTAAATTGAAATAATTTAAATTTAAAATAAATTTAATTTAATTAAAATTTAAAAAAATTATGTTTTATCATAAAATGAAAAAAAAATTTAAATCGAAACAAATTATTTATAATACGAAGAAAAAAATTAAAAAAATTAAATATATATGTATATGGTCAAACTCTTTTTTTTATCTATCCATTTTGTAGGATTTAGCTCAAAAGAATAAAAGTTAGATTTTTTTAAAGTATGGAAGTTGTAAATGGTAACTATAATTTTTTTTATTTTTGCAATTACAAATGTGAAGTTGAAACTTTGTGTTAGCTTATTTATAAAAGAAAAACTAAGACATAGTGGCTTAATAAATATTTTAATGTTGGGTACACGATGTTGAAAGGACGATGTTAAATTATTTATGTGTCTATGTGTCAATTGTAAAAAAGAAAACATAAATGGGATAAACTAAAAAAAGAAAGACTGAATATTGAAACCTTTTTTTTTATGCTTAAAACAAAGAAAATTATTTACATTGTAAAATTTCATCAACAGTCATACCTTATTATCTAAATAGCCATACCTTACTGTATAATCACTAGCATAAAATATGGAGATTACTTTGAGATTTCACTTATAATACAAATATGGCTGCAATGGAATATCTTTTTGTCCTAATTCTCATGCTATTAACTATCAGTCATATTCTATATATTTAAATTTTTAAAATTATATTAAAAAAAAAATTATTGCAAAAAAAAAAAAAACATATTCACTCCGTGTATAGAGAAAAAAATTTACGTCATACCACATAATTTTTCTTTAGCAAAATGATGTATTGAGAAAATTATTACGAAAAAATAATAAATAGTAATAAAATAATTGATTTTTTAAAGAAAAAAGAAGACTTATATGCATTTTTTAACACATATGTTTAACGTACGTTTAACTATTTTCGATATTCATTTAGATCATTCAATATGTCTATGATATAGTTCTCCAAATGAGTTTCAAGAGAATATAAAATATTTGTCGAACCGACTATTGTATAATCGTCGATGAATTTTTAAATTTAGTTTGTTATCGAAAATTTCAAAATATAGTTTGAAAATGCCTATTTTGACGTCCTGTAACATTTGCTACGATTAGCCGTTTCACGCACCATTTACGACGTACGATACTATACCACGAGTACTTCAAAATGATATTAAAAATGTAATATTTCGATTTCGTTTGATATCTCGTAATGAACCTAAAAATGATCACAAAAATATAAGTTAAAAAAATCATAAAACCTCTGATCCTTCGTGCACGGAGGTTTGGTAAATTTTTTTTTTTTTTTAACTTATGTTTTTCTATGGGTTAATTTCACAAACGATCACTGAACTTACAGAAAAATTACAAAATGGTCACTGAAGTTTAAAACTTTTAGTAACGGTCACCTAAGTTTTGGGACGCTTTAAAAAACGATCACTGAAATTTAAAAAGTTTCTGAAACAGTCATTGGAGTTGAAAAACATGTTTTTAATTTTTTTGGTTACATTTGCGGCAATTTTTTGGCTATTTTCAGCCATCGATACCATCAAATTTTGATACCGTTGGAAAGCCCACAACGTTCTCTCAATTACGACTCAAAATCTCTTCGTAACACCAAGGAATTCGACGGGAAAATCACCGCAAAAGTCGCCCCAAAAATCTAAAAATCTGCCTAGATTTTCAGATTTTTGGGCAATTTTTACAACAAATTTCCAGCAACTTTCGACCACCAAGACTGCCAAATTTTGATACCATTGGAAATCCCACAATGTTCTCTTCAATTACCATCCAAAATCTCCCCCAAACTCCAAACGAATCAGCCGGCATAAACCCGCAAAGTCGGCATCCCAAAAAGATGAACATCTGGAATGACAACTTTGTGAGTTTATTCCGGCCGAATCCTTTGGAGTTTTTGGGAGATTTTGGATGCTAATTAAAGAGGACATTATGGGCTTTCCAACAGTATCAAAATTTGGCTATTTTGGTGGTCGGAAGTTGTCAAAAAATCACCCCAAAAGTCCACCAAAAATCTGAAAATTTGGGCATATTTTTGCCTTTTCGGGTCACCAACTTTGTGGGTTTATTCCAGCCGAATCTTTTGGAGTTTGGGAGAGATTTTTTTTAATTGAAGAGGACATTGTAGGCTTTCCAACGGTATCAAAATCCGGTGGTATCGGTGGTCTGAAGTGGTCGAAAAATTGCCGAAAAAGTAGCTCAAAAAATATTAAATTTCAGTGACCATTTTTAAAAGTTTCACAATATTTAAGTGACCGTTCCTGAAAGTTTTAAATTTCAGTGACCGTTTTGTAATTTTTCTACAAGTTCAGTGATCGTTTGTGAAATTAACCCATTTTTCTATTCATTTTCAGGCTCATTACGGGATATCAAACGAAGTCGAAATATTACATTCTTAATATCATTTTGAAGTACTCGTGGCATAGTATTGCACGTCGTTAACGGCGCGTGAAACGTCTAATCGTAGCAAATGTGACCGGATGTCAAAATTGGCATTTACAAACTATATTTCGAAATTTTCGATAACAAGCTAATTTTAAAAATTTATCGACGATTGTACAATAGTTGAATCAATAAATGTTTTATATTCTCTCGAAACCCATTTCGAAAACTATATCATAGACACATCGAATGATCTAAATGAATATCGAAAACAGTTAAACGTACATTAAACGTATGTGTTAAAAAATGCTTATAAGCCGTCTTTTTTCTTTAAAAAATCAATTATTTTATTACTATTTATTATTATTTCTCAACAATTTTCTCAATACATCATTTTGCTAAAAAAAATTATGTGGTATGACGTAAATTTTTTTCTCCATGCACGGAGTGAATATGTTATTTTTTTTTTTACATTTTATTTACAATAAATTTTTATTAATATTTAATTTTAAAAATTTAAATATATAGGATATGGTTGATAGTTAATAGCGTGAGAATTAGGAGAAAGAGTATGGCGTGTCAGATTCAAAGCAAGAGAGAAATATTACAGTGGACAATGACGTATGACAAAATTCCTACAGTGTTTTTGAATATAATTTTTTCTATTGCCAAATCAGTTCCCAAACCGATTAAGTGTGAAAACGAGTGTGACAAAAATAAACAGTAAACCCTCATTTATGGTAGTAAATATTTAGATATATTTAATTTTTTAAATTAAATATTAATAAAAAATGTACTACAAATAAAAATTAAAAAAAAAGTGCATAAACCTCCGTGCACGAAGGTTTGCTAAATGTTTTTTTTTAAACTTTTTAAAATTAAATATTAATAAAAAGATTAAACTATCTAGAATGTAAAAAGTTACTTATAAGTAAAAAAATCACTTCAAGTTATTTAAAAGTGATAAAAAAATTATAATTGTAAAAGTTACTTATAAGTAAAAAAATATTAACTTCAACATTTTTAAATAAATATTTAGACATATTTAATTTTTTTAAATTAAATATTAATAAAAAATGCACTACTAATAAAAGTAAAAAAAAAAAAAATTGGATAAACCACCGTGCAGAGGTTTATGAAATTTTTTTTTTAACTTATATTTTTATGTTCATTTTCAGGCTCATTACAGGATATCAAACGAAATTGAAATATTACATTTTTAATATCATTTTGGAGTACTTGCGGCATAGTATTGCACGTCGTTAACGGTGCTCGAAACGGCTAATCGTAGCAAATGTTACGGGACGTCAAAATAGGCATTTTCAAACTATATTTCGAAATTTTTGATAATAAGCTAACTTTAAAAATTTATTGACGATTGTACGATAGTTGAATCGATAAATGTTTTACATTCTCTCGAAACTCATTTCAAGAACTATATCATAGACACATTGAATTATCTAAATGAATATCGAAAATAGTTAAACGGACATAAAACGTATGTATTAAAAAATAAGTATAAGTCGTTTTTCATTTTAAAAAAATCAATTATTTTATTACTATTTATTATTTTTTCGCAACAATTTTCTCAATACATCATTTTGCTCAAGAAAATTTATGTAGTATGATGTAAATTTTTTTCTCCATGTACGGAGTGAATATGTTTTTTTTTCTACATTTTATTTACAATAATGTTGTTTATTAATATAATTTTAAAATTTTAAATATATAATATATTGTTGATAGTTAATAGCGTGAGAATTATGAGAAAGAGTCCTACAATATTTTTGAATAGAATTTTTCCTGTTGCCAAACCAGTTTTCAAACCGGTTAAGTGTGACAAAAATGAACAGTAACCCCTCATTCTCTCTTTTATGATAGTGTAGATATAAAAGAGCGAAGGCATTGGCGAGACGCGTGTCGCAAATTTGTATTGCCCTGTACTTTTTTTTTTAATATTATGTTGGGTCATTGGAAGGAAGCATGCGATAGTCAGATTTCTCCTTTTTTTCACTCAATTTACCATTCCTCTATTACTCTTCTTCTTTCTCTTCCTTTCTTTTTCTTTCCAAAAATTCAAAAAATTGAAATCTCAAATTCGAGTTGCGTTACATTGGACGGGGTTCATCTGTGCTCCTTGTAAGTGAAAAATTTCTCTACTTGTTATTTATTTCTTGCATTAGAGTTCATTTTGTTTTATTGTTTACTTATCCAGTGTCAATGATAAGCAAGATAGCCTGGGCAACTTTAAATACCAAAATTGTGAGACATTACCAAGATTAGTTTTTTTATAATTATAAGAATTTTGAAAAATTTGGTTGTTTCTAGTTCACTTATATTCGAGTTGCAGTACATTGGTAACTTTAAAGACCAAAGTGGTCAGATATTACCAAGGTTAGCTTTTTAATAATTATAATGATTTTGAAAATTTTGGTCCTTTCTGGTTCACTTATATTCGAATTGCAGTACATTGGACGGGGTTCATACGCGCTCCTTGTAAGTGAAAAGTTTCTTTACTTATGATTTGTTTATCGAGTTAGAGTTCATTTTGTTTCATTATTTACTCATTTATAGTGTTAATGATAAGTAGGATTACCTGGGTAACTATAAAGACCAAAATGGTCAAATATTTCCAATGTTAGAGCCTACATGGAGACATTAGCTACATGAGAAATTCTCTCCATCCAGGACGGAGAAAATAGATAATCTCTTCATCTAGGATGGAGAAACTCTCCATTGTCTTCATCCAGGATTGAGAGATCTCTCTCCATCCTGGGCTAGCACGGAAAACAGAGCTACTGCTCCTTGCTGCGTAGAGTTCTTGCTCCGCCCATTGTGCTAGGTGGAGCCTTGCTCTGTATAGCTTGCACTTTCAAAATATGAGTCAAATTCATCATTTTAATATCTTTTAATATTTTCGGTGGTTTTGTATATATTTATCTAAAATCAGCCAACCTTACATAGACTTGTGTGTCAATTCAAATCAAACTAAATTATTAAATTCTCCAAAATTCCATCAATTCACCAAATTTTTTTTTTTAAAAAATCCATTTTCTCCATCCGGGATATAGAGAAAAACTTTCCATCCAAAACATATAAAACAAAAGAATATATATATATATATTATTTAATTAAAATTGAAAAAATTAAGTTTTATCATGAAGAGAAGAATTAAAAGAATTTTAAATCGAAAAAAAATATTTATAACATAAACAAAACAAATTAAAAAAAGGAAAAAAAAACAAAAAATAAAATCTCTGATTTCTTTCCATCCCACGAAGAGATTTTCTCCGTAAGACCTTGGTCCATCCTAGATGGAGTCCCACGGAGATGGAGAAATTTCTCTCTCCATGGGATGGAGAGAAATCGAAGATTTTATTTTTTTGTTTTTATTTTTTTGTTTTTCCTTATATATTTTTTGTTTTTTTAATTTGTTTTGCTCATATTATAAATAATTTTTTTGTATTTAAAATTATTTTTTATTATTTTCTCTTTATGATAAAATTTAATTTTTTAAATTTAATTAAATAATATTTATATATTCTTTATTTAATTTTCGTAACCTTCTTTTGTTTGATTAGTTTTGTTTTTATTGTATATTTTTGAAAATTGTTTTAAAATTTCTTTTTTCTTCATATTATAAATAAATTTTTTTTCGATTTAAAATTCTTGTTAATTCTTTTTGTTTTATGATAAAAACATAATTTTTTTAAATTTTAATTAAAAACTAATATTTGTTTTTCATTTTAATTATTTCAATTTAATTAAAAAACTTTATAATAATCTTTTTTTTTGTTTTTTTAATTCTATTTTGGCCTGCAATTCGATGAAATTTTTTTTATTTTTTTTAATTCTTTTCTATTTATGATAAAACTTAATTTTTTCAATTTTAATTAAACAACATTTATAGATTCTTTATTTAATTTTTGGTAACTTTATTTTGTTATTATTATATATTTTTCAAACATTTTTTTTAAAATTCTCTTTTTTCTTCATATTATAAATAATTTTTTTGTTCAATTTAAAATTCTTTTTAATTATTTTCATTTTATGATAGAACGTAATTTTTTTCAGTTTTAATTAAAATAATATTAAGATTTAATTAGGTCCAATGACAACAAAATCTAGTCCTTGGAAGAAGTTTGATACATGAAATTGCATTTAACATTTTAAGCTATAATTTAGGATTCTACATTGTGTTTTTCAACATGAAAAATCATTTTTAATATAATAGTGTAGCTATTGTTATGTTGTATATCTTGGTGATATTTAATTATTATAATCATAGTATGGATTAGAGTCAAAGCTTGACTGGTTAAATCATATTTTAGGCTTGGCTAATATATATAAAGAAATATATTCCGCATAAAAAAGTTTCCCACAAACTTTTGTACAGGAAAATATCTGGTACAAATATATGCAAATTTTCTAATGTTCATAAGAAGAATAAAAAATATACTGAGAAATTGACGAAAAATAAGTCAATTTCAACGAATTTATGAATACCTTTCAAATTTATAAATGAATTTTTCTAAAATTTACATACACTTATTTTAAACATTAACCAATTAACGTGTAGCACACGTTCACCCACTAGTATTAACGAAAGACTGCAGACTTTGTAAGGTAATGCCCCTTATGCTGCAAGAGGCATAAAAAAATATACAAAATAAGATTGAAACTAACTGAATCTAAAGAGATACTAATAATGCACGACTCTACTATTTTTTTTGGTGTTAATATGTATTTAACTATTATACTTGTAATTTATTCGTAGTTTTGAAAAGTTATGGAAATGTATTTACAATTTTTTTGTTATTTCACGTCTTCTTTTTATATTTAATTAAAGAGAATGACAAATTTGCCATTTAATTGCCAAAAAGGAAGTAACGACCAATTTTGCTACATAAAAGATTGCGATGGATTGTGCTGAAAAGGTTGATGATAGATTTCCACGTCTTCGATTACTCACTGAAGTTTCAAATGTCGAGTTTTGATAACTGAATTTTGAAAAATATTGTACATTATTCACTGAAATTTGAAAAATGTTATACATTACTGACTACAAATTTGATATTTTTCAAAGTTTAACAGTTACGCTAGTGAATAACGTACGGTATATTCTAACGTTTAACAGCCAAAACTCGACATTTTAAATTTCAATGAGAAATCTAAGACATAGACATAAGTTTAATGAGTAATTGAAGATATTACTTAAATTTAGTGATCAAAACTCGATATTTTAAACTTTAGTAACCAATCAAAGATATGGACTAAAGTTCACTGATCATTGGAACAATTAACTCAGTAAAAGCATGAAGAACTAAAATGAAATTTCACTCAAAATTTGGTGACCTCCATTGTAATTTGAACCTATAAAAAATATCTCACCAAAAGTCTCGCTCCCTCTCCCTATAATAGTTTGTTTTCTATTGATCAAAAAATTCATTTTATTCTTGGATCTAAAAATAATGGCGGAGGATAAGTACAATCTGAAAAATCCAGCGGTGAAGAGGATTTTGCAGGAGGTCAAAGAGATGCATTCCAATCCTTCCGATGATTTTATGAGCCTACCTCTCGAGGTTTATTTTTAGAATAAATTTTAATTCAGTTACCTAAACCGCTCATGTAATTGATTTTTTTTTTATTTAAAAACAATTTCAATTCCGTTTCCTAAAGCTGACTTCAATTACATTTCCTTAAATTCCTTTTTAATTGATTTGTTTTGAATGGAATTCAGTTAATTGTCTGCTGTCGAAGATATTTATGATTTTATTAGGGGTTTTATATTAAAAAATAATTTCCATTTCATACCTAATATGCCTCTTTAATTGGTTTATATATAATTGTATTCAGCTAAATTTCTGTAATGGAAAATATTTCTGATTTATTTGAGGCGGTTTATTTAAAAAATAATTTTAATTCCATTTTCTAAACTGCCTTCTTTATTTGTTTTATTCGTGATCATGTTCAGCTAATTTTTGTGATGGAAAATATCTCTGAATTTTTTTTAGAGGGTTTCTTGATGGATATGAACGATGATTTTTATTTTTGAGATGTAGTGGAATCCCTAATATGACGTTGGAAACATTTATTTTCATCTATTATTTTTCCAGTGTTCTTATTGATCGTATTCACCATAAATGTGAATATGGGATGTGTTCTTTTTTAATTTCTTATCTGAAATAGTGAAATTTATTTTGTATTTTGGGATTACGAGTAAGCGAATGGAATTATCTAATGTTGAAATTCTCTTGGTTTGACTATTGTGTATGGTTTTTACTTATTAACATATGTGATAGCTCAAGTTATTTACTCTTTTCTCTTAACTTGTGTGAAAATTTTTAATTTTGGAAACTTAAAACCATGTAGAAGATTCATTCCTTTCTGTTTGATTTTACTGGTGAACACGGTGCAGCCTCGTGTCTAAATTATAAAATGGAATGCTGTGCTGTTTTTGTCATGTTGAAGCAAGTAATTTTACTCTCAATTGGCTTCTTTATTTTTATTTTTTATATTTTTTGTGAATTATCCTACAACAGTCTGAACTCAGGCCCCCAAAATTTTGTTTTCAGGAAAACATATTTGAATGGCAATTTGCAATTAGGGGACCCCAAGATTCGGAGTTTGAGGGAGGAATATATCATGGAAGGATCCAGTTGCCTGCTGAATATCCTTTCAAGCCTCCTTCATTTTTGCTGTTGACGGTAATGCTCCATTTCTCAAGTAGCTCACTGTTTGAGTTCTTGAAATTTCAACAAGGATGTGTAGTAAAAGATTATAGTTTACTCCTTCTAAGAGTTACTATGAAATTTGAATTGGTATTGACAGAAATTTGCTAATGTAATTTGGATTTCCCATTTACAGCCAAATGGTCGATTTGAAACTCAAACCAAGATATGCTTGAGCATTTCAAGTCATCATCCTGAGCACTGGCAACCATCTTGGAGTGGTAACTTTTCTTCTCAAGCTATTTTCATGTTTCCAGTGATTCTAGCCCATTACTAGATAAAGTTATCTGTTTTATCTTATTACGAGTTGTATTTAAATCATCTCTATGTCTTGTGTATGATATTGCATATGCATTTGCGGCATCTTCATAACTCCTACAAGCAACTATACTAAGCCCATGTTTGGTCCCCACTTTCTCAAACTCATTTTCAACCACGCATTTTTATAAGACTTACAATTTTTGTCAACTTTTCAAACCACACATTTCATTACTTTTATCAAAATCTACTATAAATATAAATTTTAGCTAAAACAAACTGAGGCTAAATGTTGAGAGAATTGTAATATAAATGAGCGTAAAATATCCGATGAGAGTATGTTGGACTTATTGTGCCTTTTTGCATTTACAACACTCTCGAAGAGGTCATCTATTTAGAGTCCTGTCACGATTATGTAAAATTTTTCAAGCAATGTGTTAGAGACTGTTGATTCTCACAGTATTGGGTACTATTTTGCAGTTTTTACATACTTAAAACTATAACATCAAAGTTACTTGATCTCAAGAGGGAATGGATAGGTTTTTAAGTTATTCTACAAGAATAAGAGAGGGAGAGAAATTAAGACATGGGCTGCTTTAAAATCAAGTACTAGAATGGAGCATTTTCTTTGCCATCATCTTTGCTATTAACTAATAATTGCTCCGTGAGTACACCTATTTTTATTCTCTATGTGATAAACAAAAATTTATGATACCAGTCAATATGGATGGTTTTGGCAGTCCGGACTGCTTTGGTAGCACTAATTGCATTTCTGCCCACCAACCCAAACGGTGCACTGGGATCATTGGACTATCCAAAGGAAGTAAGGCGGTCTCTAGCAATTAAATCTCGTGAAGCTGGCCCAAAGTTTGGGTCTTCTGAACGCCAAAAGCTTATTGACGAGGTTTGTCATCTCCTACTTTTCCTGAATTTATACATTATATGCGAGCCCAATACTAATTATTTTTTGTACAGATTCACGAATATATGCTAAGCAGGGTACCTGCAATTCCTCAAGAAAACACTACAAAGGCTTCTGAAGTTCCAAATGATAACAATGAGCGTGAAAATCAAGAGAGTGCTCGAAATGCATCTCCCGAGATCATTGAGGCAGTAGATGATGGTAACGTTGAAGAAGCAAATGAAACATCTTCAAATGGAAATACTGTTCAGACATCACAACCTGCACCTGTAGCGTACTCAACCGAGCAGCAGCTGGTGCATAAGCCAGAAGCCGGACATTCCAAGCTGGCTGATGACCGCTTCTTCACATTTGCAGCTGTTGGGCTTACCGTTGCCATAGTTGTTCTTCTTTTGAAGAAGTTTATGAAAGCTAACGGGTATGGAACTGTCTTCATGGATGAGTCGTGAACCACGGTAAATAGGAGTTGAATATGCATAAAGGTAGTAGATGTAAAAAAGTGGAAGGGATATTCATACTCCAAATTGCGTTGAGAACGAAAAATTATGTAATCTAGGTTATTCAGTATCTTATTTCATTTTAATTTCAAAACATGGACACGTATATGTATAACTTTCTTTTTTCGACTGAGAAATATTGTAGAGGATGAAAAACGATGTATTCATGAAGTACAAAAACTAAAGATCTTATAATCACTTCTCACAATTATGTATCCTGTTTGTATCCATTAAACTGGTCGAAATATTGTAGGTTGAATATAAGTTAAGTTGAACTTGATGGACATCGACATCAATTGCATCGCCTTTTTCTAGTATAAATATATACTACATATAGCTTTTCTACTGCCCACATCAACATTAACCAAAGCTAGAAAACACTTTCTCAAAAAAAAAAGGTTGAACCTCAACTTTGAGGGGGCCCATCGTCCCACCCCTAGAACTTTGTGAGGGAGGTAAATCGTGATATGTGTCCTAGCAGGTCAGGGAACAAGAGTTGTATGTACACTGCGCCTACAAAAAGTCTAATTTCATGTTTCAGAAATCGAACCCACATACTGCGGTTACCAGCAAGGCGTGAGATAACCTCACTCCTGTCCTTTACACCACTAGGCTATGTTCCGGGGAGCTAGCTAGAAAACACTTTTTCAGAACCTGTCCGAGCCAAATTGTAACGAATCGACACACGTTTCTACACAATTTTGGAAACAAAAAGACATTTTAGTTGTGCTCAAAACTTGGAAGGTTATGAATCAATTGATAGGTCAATACTAATGTCTTGATTTCAAGTGAGGTGTGGGAAAATCCAGAGAAAATCCATTTGTACGTAAATTAGGGTTGGGCAAATCTTCCGAACCGAACCGACCGAATCGAACTGGAACCGAACCTGACGGTTCTTGTCGAATTAAATACCCGAACGGATATTTGAATTAAGAACCGACGGGTACGATTCGATTCCCGATTTTAGACTAAGAACCAAAGAACCGAATCTTTCTAATTTTTTTTTATATTGAGTAAATCAAATTATTTTAATTTTAATTTTTTCTAAACAAATTAACAATTTCTAAATCCAAAATTTTGGCCCAATGATTTGTTTCATTTCTAATTTTTTAATTTTTGGCTCAATTACCCATTTTATTGTTTCATTTCTTAGCCCAACAAGATCCAATCTACTAAATAACCATAAACACCTATACTAAAGTGCATAACGTTGTCTCGACTCTCACGCTCACTCTTAGCCCAACAAGATCCAATCCACTAAATATTGGTATTGGATATAGCTCAATAATACTGTTGTGCTTCACAGATTGATCCCAAGCCAAGTTCTAACTTCCACATTTTCTATAGAAATTTTTGTAGCTTGTCAAAGGGGTCGAGAGTGAAAAAAGAGAGAACTAAATGACGATAAAATAAATTTTTTTCTTTCTTTTTTATCCTGATGCAAAACGATGCCGAAAGAAATCATTGGGATTCCAATTTCCAACTCACTCGTTTACAGAAGAAATAAAAATTATAGATGGTTTCACTGAAAAATGGCGTCCTTTAGGTCGAAAATGTGAACAGTAGATTCTAATAGTATAACTTCCTTCTTATTTCCTACAAGCTTCTTGATGATGTTCTCTCACTAATGAGAACAGCTCAAAATTTTGTACATCTTTAACTAAACAATGAAAATAAATAAATCCTAGAATTGCAAATTTAAACACCATTATGCAATTTTCATGAAGTGGATTTGTTCATCGATCAATCTTGAAGGAGGGAAGCAATGGCAAGAGAATTGCTAGTCATGTTAGTCAACTTCTCGGCATAATCCGATAGAGGAGAAGTCGTGCCCGTACTGGAGAGTTCGTCTTCACAGTCTCCGACATCTGTTATAACGGCGCTGAGCATGGTATTAAGAGTTCCTATATCACGTTCAGTTAAGGCATTCATTGCTTTCTCAAAATTGGACATAGCTGCGTCGTAACTGTCTTTACAATCGCGAATAATGGAGGCTACCTGAGGAGGAACTCCGGGCATGTTGGAAATTTTTTTCGCCATGGACAATGCGAACTTTGTTAATTCGAAGCAAGCTTTAACTGACACTTCAAGCACGGAAAATGGATCAGTTTTGTCATCTAAGAGGGGTACGACAGTGCCAAGACAGAGAGAAGGGTGGTCAGTTGAATCACAAATTTTCATGACTTTAGGATCGACATTTTTCGGTATGAAGCTTGTTGACGCAGCAGGCGCTGGTGCCTCAAGCTCGCTTGGTAAAATTGAATTCGACGGGGCATTGGATCCCGACGGAGGGAACGAGACGTAATTCAAAGGAGAGTTCGCGGTTGGGATCGACGCAGGGCTTGGTGATGACACATGTTGCAAGTTTGGAGAGTTTGCAATTGGAACCGATGCGGGGCCAGGAGAGGACAAGGGTTGCAAGTTTGGAGCCATATCTGGAGACAATGTCACGTCGATTGCATCGCGGTGTGCATGTGTATGTGGGGTTAAATATAAGAATAAGACGACCGCTAAGACGATAAAGAACAGTCTGTAACAATCATGAGTCTCCATTTTGATTTTGCAAACACGGGAAAGCATACAACTTGTTTGAGTTTGAGAATGATACGGTA
>NW_019245053.1:52658-55702 GCF_002742605.1 Olea europaea var. sylvestris | reverse complement strand
AAATCAGAAATATTGAAGGATTATATTACAAGATTCGAAATACATCAATTTTTAGGATGTCCTATAACTATAAAAGAATCTTGACAGCTAAGGGAGTGCCCCAGTTGCATGTGAAAAAAGAAGACAATAATATAGCACCTTTGACAAAGCTATATGGAGGAAAATAATACAGCTGCATGTAAAGACATAGAAGATAAATGTCAATAATAGAGAAAAACATTTTTTGGATAAAAAGTTAAAGAAACATGTGAAGATGTAGGCACAAGGAGAAAAATAATAGAGAGACAAGTGTGCCTTTACTGATGTACTCAATGATGTAATATAATCTCATAGACTTGTATAAATAGAGGCATTGTAATAGATAGAAATCATCTTGAAATCAAAGTATCTTCTATCAAATTGTAAGCTCGATTTGTAGTGGAGAATCAACATTTCTAAAACCAGTTTTTCTGGAAATCCCTTTATACCAAATAGAAGTCTTGTATAAATTCTGATACGAATAAAATGCCAATATTTTGATATCAATATTAGTTTCTAAATCTTTATTATTATAGATTTTTTAAAGATCAAATAGAAAGTTTCCTTCTTATTTTAGCAAATTTTTTTTTTTAACAGAAGTATATAATTTTATTCTTTAGAATTGATACAGTGAGAGCAAGAAGCTGAAATAGTAAATATTTCGTGAAGGCAGGAGGTTGTTGAAGGAATCAATTTACATATTCAAAACTCAAAGGTCACTCGGTTCTAAGAATAAAGTTCAGATCAAACTTAAAGTAAAACTATTAATTTTTTTCTAAAATTAGAATGAATCTTTTTAGATCTTAAAGAATCAAAAGGATTAATTGTATGATTTGATTAAATGCCAGGATATACAAATGAAGGATTAGATAATCTATTAAAAAGAATGTTAGAAGAAATAAAAAATATTATTTCTCAATTAAAAAATATAAATTTACCATTTGAAGAATATTGTATTTTAATTAGAAAATATGAACAATATATTGTAGATTATTCCTATTTATTAGATCATAAAATGAATTTATATTCAAAAATTCAAAAAGGAATATAAATTGAGATATATTGAGCAATATAGAAAAAATTATTTCATTAAATAATAACATGCCAATTAAAAAAATCTCCCGAACTAATAGGAGGAGTTTTATATTACAGTCTAGAGTAGTGCTGTAGTAGAAAACTGAGTGACTATGCCAATATTGATATACCCCGAGGAGTGTATCCCGAGGACTCAATATATACCCCACCTCATTTCTCTTCTATGGTCCTCGGGGTCACCCTAAGTCCTCGAGGTATTGTAGTCCTCGAGATACCTCGAGGACACATTTATATTCTTTCAATGTCCTCGAGAATAGTCCTCGAGACATACACCACCAACATGCCTCCTAAGACCTGGGTACCTAACTAACAAACCTAAATACCCAAGGATTCTACATCAACCCTGACACCACTTGTCAAACAATTCCATTACAAGTAGGACACTCTTTATAATAGAAATTTCCTTGGATAAAAACATCCAACCAACACAATCCTACTAGGAGTACACTACCTACTCCTATAAAAGCAGAACCTTGGGCCATTATTCAGGTACATTTTTTACATTGTTCTTCAGCACATAGCCTCACGAATATATTTTCCTTTCTGACTTAAGCATCGGAGGGGCGACGAGAACACACCTCGTTGCCTTTGTTTCAGGTATCGGAAGATCGCGTTCGTGCTCCTCACCAGTCATCAAGCTCGAAAAATCAGCAGGTACGATTTTTGGTAGCATCATTGGCGCCGTCTGTGGGAAGCGCTACCAAAAGCCATGGTAAACACACGATCAGGTCTTCCACCCGCAAGCTCATCCGCTCTAAACCAACCCCCTCCTGAGGATATCCCCGTTTCTCAAGAGGAATCATCAGAAGTGCCAGAGCCCCAGCCGGCAGTCATCACTACTGGAGCCGAGCTCAGACAACAGGTCGCCACACTGACTCAGCTGCTAAGTCAAAGAAATTCGCATCCGTCACCCACACCGGCACCCCAGGGAGGTTTTATGGCTGATGTTCGAGCTCGAGCTCATGTCCCTGACAATGGCGGAGCAGGGGCCTCGGGTATACCACATGTGACCTCGACCTCGAGATCAGTGACCATGGAGTCCGGGGAACTCGCTAGGATTATTCAAGAAGGAATTACGGCGGGCCTACTTCAGGGCAACAAAGGGATGACAAGATTCAGTCCCAACACTCCATTTACTCCCAAGATATTAACATTCCCCTTGCCGGACAGATTTAAGTATCCTAGGATCAAAGAATATGACGGGACCACCGATCCAATCAAACATCTGAACATATACACGGACGTCATGAATCTACATGTTGCACCAGATCAGGTGATGTGCAAGGCCTTCCCGCAAACTTTGACGAATGCTGCTAGGGATTGATTCTCCACCTTAGAGTCCACCTCCATAGCCTCATTCTCGGATTCGGCGGACAAGTTCTCCGCTTTCTTCGCAAGCAGCAAACGCATCAGGAAGACAGCGGCTTCCCTCATGCAACTTAGACAAGGGCAAAATGAGACCCTACGTGACTTCATAACCAGATTCAACAAGGAAAGACTTCAGATTCCCGACCTACACATAACTGTAGCAGTTTCTGCCCTAACATATGCCATAAAGTGCGAGGCTTTCAAGATGTCTTTATCCAAAACTCCACCAAAGACAGTCACCGAGCTTCTTACCCGAGCTGAGAAGTACATAAATATGGAGGAAACACTGAACCCAAGAAAGGTTTGGACCTTCCTATGACAGGGTCGAGCATAAAAGACAGCATGACCCGAACCCCCGTGAAGAACAACATCGGAAAAAACAGAGACAGAAGGTTTCCCCGACGCCGTTCACGCATTTAAATACGTCAAAGACCAATATATTGATGGAGATCAAGGATATGAAGGAACTGAAATGGCCTATCAGAATGAGGTCACCACCCGAATTCAGGGACATGAACAAGTACTGTGAGTTCCATCGGGATCATGGGCATACCACGGAGAAC
>NW_019245053.1:9735-49646 GCF_002742605.1 Olea europaea var. sylvestris | reverse complement strand
GCGCAAGCACTCCAAAAAGCCTTGCCCCGCGCAAGCACAAAAAAGCCTTGCCCCACGCAAGCACACAAAAAAGCCTTGCCCCGCGCAAGCACAAAAAGCCTTGCCCCAGGCAAGCAGTCAAAAAAGCCTTGCCCCGCGCAAGCACTCCAAAAAGCCTTGCCCCGCGCAAGCACAAAAAGCGTTGCCCCAGGCAAGCAGTCAAAAAAGCCTTGCCCCAGGCAAGCAGTCAAAAAAACTTTGCCTCAAGCAAGCACCAAAGCCTTGCCCTACGCAAGCACAAAAAGACTTGATCATATACTCAAGCGTAAACCATTATAGTATCGCCCAGGGACATACAAAAATCCCACATCATTTTGGACACCCTCGAGAATCTCACATTACAACTTTTTGAAGTTTAGTGTGCTCGAGGTTTATAGCCCTCGAGGATTTCACAACCCAACTTTTTAAAGTTTAGTTGTGCTCGAGGATTACAGTCCTCGAGAATGTCACTATCAATTTTTAAAGTTTAGTTGTGCTCGAGAATTACAGTCCTCGAGAATGTCACTATCAATTTTTAAAGTTTAGTTGTGCTCGAGGATTACAGTCCTCGAGAATGGCACTCATTTTTTAAGATTAATTGTGCTCGAGGTTTACAGTCCTCAAGAAGTCACATCATCATTTTATTTATTTATTTGTGCTCGAGGATTACAGTCCTCGAGAATGTATGTCTGTCACTTCTTAATCCCTTAAATGCGCTCGAGTTGTGGAATCCTCGAGTAAACACTTCAATGTCGCATGAGCAATTAGTTTCCAATTTGTTTGCTCTAATGTATGGAGTCCAAGGGGTCGAGATAAATAGTTCGAATAAATTAACTTTAGAACATACATAGTCCTTGATCAATTTACATTGTCAAAAATTAAACAAAAAATTACAAAGGACCGGGGTGGGGATGTCATCCAATGTGGCCAAGAGGAGGGTCGAGGTTGCTGATGTCGATCTTAACGTCGTCCTCAAGACCATCCTCATCATCTCCACCCGATCCTCCTCCATCTTCCGAACTCAAGAGCTCCAATGTATCAGCAATGGAAGGCACTGTCTTCAGGTCGTCTGGAGTGACGTTGGGCAACTTCTGAAGGAGGAAGGCCCGGGCTTCTTTCAGAGCATGGAAGTACGCCCCCGACGCATACTCCCCTTTTATCTTGTCGCAGTCCTCGGAGGTTTTAAACTCCTCCCAAGCCCTCTCCCTGACAGCCGCGAGCTCGCGCCCGAAATCCTCTGTCTTCTGGATGAGCTCGAGCCTCGCGCCCTCGACCTCATCCTTTGCTATAACCAGGTCATCCCTGGCCTTTGCAGCCTCCCTCCTCGCGTCATCACGCTCCTTCAATAAAACCTCGACCTGTGCCTCGAGGTCTTGAATCCTGTTGTCCTTAGAGGCCATGGACGTCTCGACCCCAGCTGCCCTCTTGGCCTCCTCGAGCCCTTGTAGAGAGAGTCCTCGAGCTATACTCAACATCTGGAAAAAATGAAGAAAATGTCAAGTATTAAGCTCGACCAATAAACTCGAGGCTAAAGTCAAAAGTTCGAAGATTACCTTCACTGTAAGACCCTCGAGGACCTTCATCCCATCCTCGAGCTTGACCTCCTCTTTGTATTTGTTTACGAGCTCAGGAGCGAGGCGGCAAGTCTCAAAGTCCCCGGTAAGAGACGGGTCATCCTCAAGGTCAACCACTTCAGAAGGAGGCCGAGGAGTGACGACCCGAGGAGTGGGAGATCTGAGGTTCGGTTGCAGAGGGGTCGAGACTTGTGGATGTGCTCGAGAAGTTTCGCCAGGCCCCCTCGCACCCTCAGGAGCCCCTCGAGGCCTCTTCTTGCTTTTCTTCCTCGGGGGCTGCCCCTGTGGATGAGCGTCTCCCCTTGTGCTGACAAAGTTCCGGAGAGCCCGAGGATCAAAAGACATACCTGCAGATATTTACAAACATTTTAGAACGAGCACAAGGTCAGGGTATTTTTCAAAAAAAAATAATAAAGGAACATCCCTACCCTCGACGCCTCTAATATTTGCCAGGTCTATAACCTCTTCCCCAATCTCCTTCATCGTCGAGAAAAGGGGGCTGAGCCCGACCAGCATCCTCCTATGCTCTTCCAAAACATTCGGATACACCTGGCCCTCACAGAACTTCTCGGCGTCGAGGATTCCCCAATCAGGCCAGAAAGGAAGATCGGGTTCTTGGGCTATAACATAAAACCACCCCTCCCTCCATCCCTTTAAAGAGCTCGCCATCCTCGGGACTTTAAAGCCCCCAATCGTCGAGAGATAGCCAAAACAAGTGTATCGAGGATGCTTCTTAAGCTCGAACACTAATTTGCTGAGGCTAAGGTTGGGCTCGATACCTAAGTATCTACATGCTATAAAAAAATAAACGAGCATTCTCCAGGCGTTGGGAACTAACTGCCCCGGGCACATGGAGTGCTCGACTAATAGAGCAATAAAGAAGGGGTGAAGGGGCCACCTAAAGCCAGCCTTAAGGGTCTCCCTAAAAATAACAAACTCCCCTCGTCGTGCTCGAATAATCCTATCCTCGGGGTCAGGAAATCTAACATCGCAATTAGGCATTATACCATATTCCCTAGCTGCAGCTATGACTGAGTGCTCTTTAAGCATACAGGGTTCGTCGGGATACTCAAAAACCATATTAACCTGGGCCTCGGGAGTAGCCTCTAGGGGGATAGCCGTCGGTATTATCGAGGTCCCTACGTCCTCGCTACTACTAGAACTGCTAGAAGATTCTCGACCCTCACTACTCGACATCGCTTAACAAACTTAAGACCTAGCTTATGAATAACTTAAAGTCTCGAGCCTTACCTGGAGTTCCCGACAACTTGAGAAGTTCCCAAAGTGTTTTTCTCGAGCACGACCTCGCAAAACTCCCTAGCTGCAGCTATGACTGAGTGCTCTTTAAGCCTACAGGGTTCGTCGGGATACTCAAAAACCATATTAACCTGGGCCTCGGAAGTAGCCTCTAGGGGGATAGCCGTCGGTATTATCGAGGTCCCTACGTCCTCGCTACTACTAGAACTGCTAGAAGATTCTTGACCCTCACTACTCGACATCGCTTAACAAACTTAAGACCTAGCTTATGAATAACTTAAAGTCTCGAGCCTTACCTGGATATGAAATGATATAACCCATGTGCACCCCATCCTAAGAGCTCGATCTCTAGGACGAGTGCACGGGGGCCAGTGACTATGCCAATATTCATATACCCCGAGGACTCAATATATACCCCACCTCATTTCTCTTCTATGGTCCTCGGGGTCACCCTAAGTCCTCGAGGTACTGTAGTCCTCGAGATACCTCGAGGACACATTTACATTCCCTCAATGTCCTCGAGAATAGTCCTCGAGACATACACCACCAACATGCCTCCTAAGACCTGGGTACCTAACTAACAAACCTAAACACCCAAGGATTTTACATCAACCCTGACACCACTTGTTAAACAATTCCATTACAAGTAGGGCAGCCTCACGCATATATTTCCCTTTCTGACTTAAGCATCGGAGGGGCGACGAGAACACACCTCGTTGCCTTTGTTTCAGGTATCAGAAGATCACGTTCGTGCTCAACATCCGTCATCAAGCTCGAAAAATCTACAGGTACGATTTTTGGTAGCATCACTGAGCATTGCGCTATGAAGCAGAAAATGAAGCTGAGAATATCTCCTATAAAAGCAGAACCTTGGGCCATTATTCAGGTACGTTTTTACATTGTTCTTCAGCACATAGCCTCACGCATATATTTCCCTTTCTGACTTAAGCATCGGAGGGGCGACGAGAACACACCTCGTTGCCTTTGTTTCAGGTATCGGAAGATCACGTTCGTGCTCAACATCCGTCATCAAGCTCGGAAAATCTACAGGTACGATTTTTGGTAGCATCACTGAGCATTGCGCTATGAAGCAGAAAATGAAGCTGAGAATAATTTTTTAGCTCGTAGAATATGCCTCTATTTTGATTAATTTGTATTAGGAATTTTGGTATCATCCTCGAGGGTTTGATTCTGGAGTTTACGAATCAAATCGATTGAGATAGTATGGCGTTTTGGTGGCCTTTAATAGTGCTCCCTTTCGCATATGCGATATATAGATTCCTCCTTATGTTCATCTCTTGCAACGTGCCATCTATTAAGTTGATGCCTCCAATGGTTCTACTCTAGTCTATTTCTTTGCGTGTGTGTGTTGTTGTTGTTGTTGTTGTTTTTTTACATTTACAATTTTGTATGGATTTGATTGTATAATATAGGAAAATTTATCTATATGAATTCTAGGAATGCACGCTCAGGTGAGATAGTATGGCGTTTTGGTGGCCTTTAATAGTGCTCCCTTTCGCATATGCGATATATAGATTCCTCCTTATGTTCATCTCTTGCAACGTGCCGTCTATTAAGTTGATGCCTCCAATGGTTCTACTCTAGTCTCTTTCTTTGCGTGTGTGTGTTGTTGTTGTTGTTGTTGTTTTTTTTTTACATTTACAATTTTGTATGGATTTGCGTGTATAATATAGGAAAATTTATCTATATGAATTCTAGGAATGCACGCTCAGACGGTTTGCTCTCTACTTCGAGAAATAATTCGAATAAAATGCACCTAAAGGTTTAGGACATGACATAAACAAGTGATGAACTAAATTTGTATTTCTGTAATGTTTTAAATCATCAGAATAACTAATTAGAATCTGTATGTGTATAAAATTGTGCTTGTTACTAACAATGAATATAACTTTTTTGCATTTGTGATTGCGTTTGGTGTGAATTGGATGGTTACCAAATTTGTATTTCTGTAGCCTTTTAACTCACAAGTTTTTATACTTGAAAAAATCATTACTACTTGTATGGGTAGAAAAGTTTGTGTAACTAACGAGTAAATTTAACCAATGCTCACTGAATTTTAAATTTGGTTACTACTTGCTCACTCATCTTTTACGGGTTACTCACTCATCTTTCCATATTACTCATCCACCACTCGTCTATTCAAATAATTGGGCAACTTTTGCGGCAACTTTTCGACAACTTCTGCATTTGTGATTGCGTTTGGTGTGAATTGGATGGTTACCAAATTTGTATTTCTGTAGCCTTTTAACTCACAAGTTTTTATACTCGAAAAAATCATTACTACTTGTATGGGTAGAAAAGTTTGTGTAACTAACGAGTAAATTTAACCAATGCTCACTGAACTTTAAATTTGGTTACTACTTGCTCACTCATCTTTTACGGGTTACTCACTCATCTTTCCATATTACTCATCCACCACTCGTCTATTCAAATAATTGGGCAACTTTTGCGGCAACTTTTCGACAACTTTCGACCACCAAGAATGTCGAATTTTGATACCGTTGAAAAGCTCACAACGTCTTCTTCAATTACCACCCAAAATCTTCCTATAACTCTAAGGGATTCGATCGGAAATTGCCTTAAAAGTCGTCCAAAAATTTTGAAAATCCGCCCAGATTTTCAGATTTTTTGGGCACCTTTTAAGGCAATTTTTCGGCAACTTCCGACCATCAAAACTGCCGAATTTTGATACCATTGGAAAGCTCACAATGTTCTCTTCAATTACCACCAAAAATTTCCCCATAGCTCCAAAGGATTCGATCGGAATAAACCCACAAAGTCTGCATCTGACTTTGTGGGTTTATTCCGATCGAATCCTTTGGAGCTGTGGGGAAATTTTGGGTGGTAATTGAAGAGAACATTGTGGGCTTTCTAACGGTATTAAAATTCGGCAGTTTTGATGGTCGGAAGTTGTGCCCAGATTTTCAGATTTTTTGGGCACCTTTTAAGGCAATTTTTCGGCAACTTCCGACCATCAAAACTGCCGAATTTTGATACCTTGGAAAGCTCACAATGTTCTCTTCAATTACCACCCAAAATTTCCCCACAGCTCCAAAGGATTCGATCGGAATAAACCCACAAAGTCTGCATCTGACTTTGTGGGTTTATTCCGATCGAATCCTTTGGAGCTGTGGAGAAATTTTGGGTGGTAATTGAAGAGAACATTGTGGGCTTTCTAACGGTATCAAAATTCGGCAGTTTTGATGGTCGGAAGTTGTCGAAAAATTGCCTTAAAAGTCGTCCAAAAAATCTGAAAATCTGGGCAAATTTTCAGAATTTTTGGGCGACTTTTAAGGCAATTTTCCGATCCAATCCCTTGGAGTTATAGGGAGATTTTGGATGGTAATTGAAGAGGATATCGTGGACTTTCTAACGGTATCAAAATTCGACATTCTTAGTGGTCGGAAGTTGTCGAAAAGTTGCGCAAAAGTTGTCCAATTATTTAAAGAGACGAGTGGTGGATGAGTAACTATATGAAAAGATGAGTGAGTATTCAGTAACTCGTGAAAGATGAGTGAGCAAGTAGTAACCAAATTTCAAGTTAGTAAGCATTGGTTAAATTTACTCGTAACTAACCATAGATATAGTTTTTGTGCATTTTTGATTGAGTTTGCTGTGAATTGGATGATTACAGTGTTGGATAATGGGAATCAAACGAAGGAAAACAGCTTCATCTATGTAAGGTTTTGAAATGCTGTTTGTTTTCCTATTAAAAATCAGTAATTTTCTTTCGATAACGTGAATTTTAGCTTCTATTAGATGAATTTTATTTGTACTAGTTATTTCCTTTTGTATTTTTATGTTGTGGAATGAATATTAAGACATTAGCAAAATAACAAATTCCAACATTAGCTTTAATTTTGTCAGACTTATCTAAAAACAAAGAATTAAAATAAAGTTTTGATTTCACTAGTGATGCATGGAAATTCTAGCATGTTTGGTTAGGCTTAAAAGTAATGTAAACTTAATTTTAAGTAAATTTTGTGTCAAACATGTTTGGTTGTATTTAAAAGTAAAACTTTTTCTTAATTTTAAGTATAATTATTTTAACAGTAAGACGGACCTTTAAATAACTTATTTTCTACTTCAACCAAGTCATACGCACACCAAAAAAAAAAAATAAAATAATAATAAATAAATACTTGTAAGTTTAAGCTTGCTTAGCTACACGTGAACTTTCTTGTTTGATAGAACAAAAAGGAAAAGGAAACACTTGTTGAATGCTTTTACGTTGTATATACATTATTCTTTTTCCGTTGTAGGAGAGTGGAGCTGCCCAATACTTAAATCTGATTTTATTAAAAAGGGTTTAAACTATCTGGTATGGGCTGTTTATAGAGCAAACAATAAGTTATTGCGACTATGCGTTTCTATATACACTTTTTACTTGTTACATGACAATGAGGGCTCAAACTGAAAACTGGAGAACAGTTTATTCCCCTACTGGATTCTTCAAGTACATATTCATTTCCTCAATGCTCTGCTCAAGTGCTCATGGCATATGTTATATCTTGGAATTGTCATAATTTGGCACTTTTTGTGTCTGTATGTTATGTGAGGAAATGTTTTCCAATGTTAGATTTAGAGTACTGTGGCAGATGGTATAAGTTAGTATCTGAATTCTAGTTGTGCAACTGGATTTCCATGCAGATACCTTCAAGAAGACAAACAGATAAAATCCAATGTTATGAGCCTGCAACAATGAAGTACCTGGGCTACTTCCCAGCACTGAAACCTGAGGTTTGATGTTGCTGGACTTTCATATACCGACCCCTTCTCGATATATATCTCTCCTTCCTTCCTTAAACTAATATATTCTATGTGCATGGGATTATTCAATTCTAGGTAAGAAGGTGCCTTGTTTTCCGGATGTAGAGTTGATTAGACTTTCGGTTTATCATCTTCATTAATATCACATAAGGACAGAAGTTCTTTACTGGTTGACAATTACTCCTAAATTTCTTGTAGAATTGGATAGATTAAAATTGGAATTTGAGTAGCGTGAAGCAATTCCAACTTGAGTCTGCATTCAATTTTTTAAAACTCAGCTCAAGCACTTTTGTTAAGCTTTCTATTTTAAATGTGTAATCTTGGAGTTACCATGTCTCATTTGTACACAGACCCTATTAAAGTTAGAAACAGATAGGCACCTGCTCAAAAGCGTGCTAGAAAGTTTATGCTATTACTGACTAAAACTGACATCTAAACAAATTGCTTAGGTTAAGGAGCGTGTGGCAGAAGCAAGGAAAGCACAAAAGATATGGGCACAAAGTAGCTTCAAGAAAAGGCGTTAGTTTCTGCGGATACTTCTGAAGTATATCATCGAACTCAGGATCTTATATGCGAGTAAGGACACCCAATTGCACATAGATATAGATGAAAATAATTAATGTCTGAAGAATAAACTAAAGGCCGTTTGTTCTGTTTTTGTTTGATATTTTGAATATGATGATTGATGGGGTCTTTAACACCTTTCAATGAACTCTAAGTTCTAGAGAGAAAAGGAATAAAGTGTTGGCATAAAAATATTCAGTGTGTTAAATGAATTATAAGATCCCATTCTTGAGTTGGAGAATGCGATGTAAACACGAGATCATTTGCTCGTGAGACAAGACTTCATTTGTCACACCCCTCATTTTTTTAGTCAAAGTCAAGAAATATAATTGGTGAAAGTCAAAGTCAATAAGGACTTAAGTTGAAAAAATAAATTCATGGGGACTTGTATAAACAAGTGGTACTTGTTGAGGTTAATTTGTGAGTATAAGAACAAATAGGTAAGTTTTAAATTAAATGGAAACATAAGGGTTTAATTGCAAACTATGGCAAAGTTGAGAGCCTAATTATTGATAATTTCATTTTGTCCAATTGTTAAATGAAAATAAGACCCATTTTCTTTCATTTCCTTGGGTGAAACCGAGAAAATCGAGAAAGAGGGAAAAAAAAAATGAAGAAAGAAGAAGAAGAAAGTATTGAAAAATTGGTTTTGGAAAAAAAAAAAAAAAAAAAAAAAGAAAGAAAGAAAGAAAAGAAAAGAAGGGAAACTTTGAAAATGAGTTTGTGAAATAGGTGCTTATTCTTTGATTTTCTTTGGATTATGTGACGTTAATCACTTAAATTATGGAGTTGGGGTTGATTTCTCCATTTTTAAGTAATAATTATAAGCAATTTTTGGACAAATCCTACACAAGATCTGCTTTTGAAATTCTGCCCAGAAAAGTGCTAGTTTTGTCAATGTTTATGGTGACAGATTTTAATAAATAGACATTGGTGCTAGTTTTCAATATTCTGGAATTATAGTGCTAGTTTTGTCAATCATCTAATTTTCTTGGATTTCTAGTATTCTAACCAAATTAAGTGTTAATTATTTGGAGTTTTGGTGTTTAAATAATTTATAAAGGAGTATATGTTGTTAGTGACTTTAATTGGGATTACGAGGTTGAAAATAAAATATATCATGTTCCCATTGGTAAATTAATATTTCAAATGTGTTTTTACCCCAGTTTGCACTGATGTGAATGTGTTTCCACAGTGTATGACTAGTTATAGTGATTTTATCCGTTCTGCACTATCGTGAATGTGTTTTCATAGTGTATGACTAGATTATCAGAGGTCTTTGGGACCCACTCTCGTACACTCATAGGCTTTGGGCCGTGTACTAGGGTGATTAGCCTTGGGGGCAGCTCTGCGTACGTATGACCAGATTATCAGATTATCAGCTATGAGATTATCAGATTTGAATGGCTTTGCCTTGTACATCGAGATTACTCTGTACATGTGTAAGGCTATTCATTGGGCACTCTTTATGGTGTGATTTTTCAGTGCTTATTCAGTTTTCAGATTTCAGATTATGGAATTCAGTTTTCAGAATAAAGCTTTCAGCTTCTAGTATTGAGCAGCAGCAATATTTCATAGATTTTCATGAATATCAGATTCTTTATAATTGTTATACCTTGCAGATACTTATCTAGAATTTAGAACAAAGAATTTTTTGATGAAATTATGTTTAGTTTTAAAAGTGTTACCAGATTTCAAAATTTCTCAAAGTTTTGATAGAGCAAGAATTTTCAGAATATATGCATAAAAGAAAAATATGTTTATTTGTAAATTATCCACTCACTGAGCTTTAAGCTCATATATTTTTTCACCTTTTTCTTTATCAGACAGAAAACAGACAAATTGAGCAGCTTTGGAGCATGTCGAACCACCGAATTGAGCCACGCGTCATAGGTTGTATGACATCTTTTATCGGATTATACACTGTGTTCTTTTGGGATACACATAGGTTGAATCAGAAAAGTTCATTATGGGCTCATTAGATATTTGGTATCTTTAGCACTTTTGAAGATTATTGGTTGTAAAGCAAGTAAATATTGATTTTCTAGCATTTTATTTGAATAGTTTGTATTTTTGAGGGACTGGCATACCCTGATTTATATTATAGGTATTGATTTGAGGAAAATTGGTTATTGTTCAGGTAATTTTAGTTCGTATTTTAGAGGAAATTTTGTCAAAATTCTGTTAAAAATATTTTTCAGTCAAGCAAGTCAAAGTTGCCTTGGCGGTGGGTCCGGCGTTTAACTGGCATCTACTATCGGCGCACGACATGCGTCGAGTCAATTAGGTTGAGTCGGATGGGTCGTGTCATCATTTATTCAATATGAGAAAACTCGCTGATACTGTTCATGGTAAGGAACGCATACTATTAAAATTCATGATGCCTGAGCACTCAGAATTCTTAGGGTTCTGTTTTTCGTGTATTTTTAGTCTAATCAGCAACATGTACAACTGAGAATCCTATGGGGTATTCAAAGTAACTATTTCAATAGGGTACAAAAGTTTCATGCATCTTCATTAATTTGTGTAATTCACAATCCAAAGTTATCTTTTGTTTTCAAGTGATGTAAGGAGATTTCGTTTGTCTCAATCATTACCATTGATGCCTGTATGCTGATAGGGATAGAAAATATCTCAAAATTTACAGGAAAATTTTCGCTTCCCTTTTACGGCTTTTCTTCCATGTTGGTTAAGGTTTCAATATTGCACGTGGAGATAATTACTCTATGAGGTTTAGTTTAGTGCTGACTCATGTTTCACTTCAATTAGGATTTCTTCACTTGATACTGGAAAGATCATGGTAGACACTTCTTTGGGGGGGAATTTTGACTACATGTGAGAAGATCACTTGGCTTCTGTCTGAGGGAGAAAGTGGCTAAAGACTGAGTACAGGTAATTGCCTAATCACGTGCGCATTCTCCTTGGATAAATACTTTATCAATACACCCTTAACTTTGATTAATTTATGTAAACTCAATTAAGGCATTTGTGAGCTATGTTTTTACCTTTTTCTATTGAGCAAACTTATGATATTTAGTAGGTACTGTACAATCCAGTGATTGTTTCTTTGGTTGATTTGACACATTTGGTGCAAGATTCTCTTCTCTTTGTTTAATATCCCCATTCAGCTCATTTCTATTTATTTAGGTTACTGTGAACCAAATGGTGAATCTTCTTTCCTTTCAGCTGTAACAGAAGCTCCTGCATTGGCATATAGTTCCTCTATAATATCGCTTCTATTTTCTCTGGTCTCTAATTGTCGGCTAGAAATAGCCATAAATTCCAAGTCCCCTAGCGTTCTTATTTGCATATGAATGAATTTCATATTTGTCAGGACTGCATTTTCCAAGAGAATGTTTGCCTAGAAAACCCAATGGAAACTGATAGCCATCACCTTATGATCGTAGATCATGTGGAAGATCGATGATTTACAAGAGAGCCTAAGTCTAATTTCATCCCCTTGGTGTTATTGGAGCTATTGTTTCATGGAACTATCCATTTCACGACATATTCAATCCAATGTTGGCAGCAGTCTTCTCTGGAAACAGCATTGTGATTAAGGTATTCTATCTTTCTGAGATTGCCAATTTTTTTCTTTCCAAACGACCATTTCATGTTTGAACTCTTCTAGGAATCTACCAATTCTCCTGTGTGTTGGTTGGTAAGGGATTGTGTTTCCCACAGCCAAGGTTTAGGGTTTGAGAATAGGTACCTCCCTCTCCTCACCTTCTCCCTAAAAAAAAGAGAGAATCTTGTTAAGAATCTGCTGCGACAGTTGTTCCTTTTTTTATTCGGAGTGGGGGTGGGGTTCTGGGTTTGAGACATATGATAATGGTCTAATATTCTTAACATCAAGTAAACTAGGATGTCCCAGTATGCAGGGAATTCACCTTTCGGAAGTCATAGGCAAAGAGTTTTCGCTTTGGTAATTGACCATTATCCATGGGATATTACTTCATTTCAGGTAGGGATGTTGAATCTTGAATCGCATATAGTTGTTTCCTCTCAATTTTGCTCTTACGTTTGAAGATACTTTGCTTTCAGAAACTTTTTTTTAGTTATCTGTAGCCTACTTGCCATCCTGCTTTCTGAATGGTATAAATACCTACAGTCAATGCTTTACAAGATTAAGTACCTGCATTAGTTGATTTCACATTGTTTAGTCCCTTTCCGTTGAACGCAACATGCATATGAATTAATTTAGACAACAAATTTCAAATGAGCAAATGGAAGCAATATTTAATGGATGTGGATTGACAGCTAAAGCATCTTTGTGACGATGGATCTGTATTGTTTCGGCAACAGGTTTCAGAACATGCAAGTTGGTCAGGATGTTTTTATCTGCTTATAATCCAAGCTGCCCTCACTTCTGTAGGAGCTCCTGAAAATTTAGTCGAAGTAATAACTGGTGATGGATCCATTCATTAATTTCTGTACATGAACTTCTATTGATTGATCTTACATATTGAAATTTCTTGCCAGGCTTGCTGAAACAGGAGAAGCGGTAGTGTCATATTTGTTGGATCACCTGGTGTGGGTAGAATGGTTAGATTCTCTCTTGGGCTGGAGAATTACTAATAAGCAGTATAAGAACCTAAATGGAAATGGCCTTGATTCCTTTAGATTTTTACTTTTCTATGATGCTGCAGATACATTAATACCTGTCACACTTGAGCTTGGTGGAAAAGATGCATTTGTTGTCTGCGAAGATGTGGCTGTACCACACGTATGAAGCTCTCCTGTCAGCACTGTTGTCTATTTGGTTTAGATGACTGTCTTTTCATGACCATAATATTTGATTGACATCTTTGAACCAGTGGCTGTCATGTGCAAGACTCGTTAATAAATCATTAAACTTATTCAGGTTTCACAAATTGCTGTCAGGGGGCTCTTCAATCAAGTGGACAGGATTGTGCTGGAGCTGAGAGATTTTATGTTCATAAAGACGTTCATTCAGCATTTGTTGCTGAGGTTGTCACAATTGTGAAATCTATAACTGCTGTCAGTATAGATTGTCATAACTCTAGCATTTCCTGCTATAAATTTTTCATTTTTTTTTTTTTTTAAATTTTCTTATCCGTGCAGTGGTAATATGTTGATGGTTTGCATGAATTTTGAATTTAACATCTATTTGACTTCTAAATTGATGTATTGTTCAAATGTTCACCTCCAATAGTAGAATCGGAAAAGCTCGGAATGCTTAGATATACCTCATACGGGGCAGTGTTCCCTTTGTTTATGTCGTTGAGCATTAGTATTATGTTTTACATAGAAACTGAAGTACATTTTGGAATGTTAAGTTATGACTTGCAACTAAGATAACTTTCTTCAATAGCTATTCTTCCAGATTATCTTGTGCAGGGTCCTCCACTACCTGGAAAATATGATATGGGACCCATCTGCATGTAGGAGCATTCTGAAAAGCTTCGGGGTCTGGTAAAGGATGCCCTCGATAAAGGAGCTGAAATTACTGGTCGAGGAAGTTTTGGAAATGTTAGTTGAGGAGCTGAAATTACGTGCTTTCTGGCAGCCAGTGTCGTGCCAAACAGATAGCTTGCCAGACACACTCTGGAGTTGCTGCAGTCAATGATTTTGCATCGACTTATATGTGCCAGGTAATTTTAGTTTCTTGGTTCGGAATAAGGCTTGGTTTCTTTATTTGGCTAAGCGTAAAATAAATAGTTTTTTATTGAAAATAAATTGCTGTTATTTATAGTAAGGCTAGGTTATTTTCAAATAAGTAGCTTTGTTTTATTTAAAAGTAAAAGTAAGTTATCCAAGCATGTTCTATTCATCCTCAAATTTTCTTAATCTTCCGGTTTAAATACTGGAGGACTATTTGCAAAAGTGTCTCACACAATCCCGTGAACTTTCTTATGTTTCACGGCATTCTAACTTTTCATATCTTTCAGTCCATTCCATTTGGAAGTGTAAAGGAGAGTGGATTTGGAAGATTTGCTGGTGTAGAAGGGTTGCGAGCTTGTTGCCTTGTCAAATCTGTAGTGGAGGATCGATGGTGGCCTTTTATCAAAACCCAGATACCGAAGCCTATTCGGGTGAATTTAAGCTTGCTTTTTGAATCAGTTGTACTTCTGTTCAAAATTGATTCCATCACTCTCTCGGGCAAATGTAGTATACTATTTTAGAGAACGGGTTCAAGTTTCCAGAGTCGCTTGTAGAAGCTTTACATGGCTTGAACGTGTGGGATCGTTTGCGAGCATTGGTAGATGATGCTATCAAAAATCGTACCTGTAGATTTCCCGAGCTTGATGATTCGGGTTGATCACGATCTTAGTCTTCCGGTACCTGAAACAAAGGCAACTATGTGTGTTCTCGTCGTCCCTCCGATGCTTAAGTCAGAAAGGGAATTATATGCGTGAGACTATATGCTGGAGAATAATGAAAAATGTACCTAAATAATGGCTCAAGGTTCTGTATTTATAGTAGTAAGCGACATTCTCCTAGTGGGACTCAACTAACTGGATGTCCTTATCTGTTGAAGTCCTGAATAGTTAAGGAGTTAGTCGAATTCCATAATTATATGTGGGATAGAATCCTTGCGGAAGTCAAGAGTCCTAATTGCGTAGGAATTCTAAAGGGTCAACTATCGTAGGTTGTGAGGGGAGCATATGCCCGAGGACTGCTGATACTCGAGGACAAATATTGCAATATGCGAAGCAGCTAGGCGGGATGTGGTTGGGCATAATGTCTCGAGGATGCACATGCTCAAGGACACCATAATCGGACTTATAATTTCATCAAAAAATAGTCGTCAGGATAATTTATTGATCGGGATGTTGGAAATGTCACTATTATTGGCCCCGTGTATAAATGCTCGAAGACTTCGCTCGAGGATATGATGCAAAGAGACTGGAAATAAAAGCTCGAGTATTTAGCTCAAGGATTTTTTGATGACAGGTGTTCAGAAGGGCTGACGTGTACTGAGGTAAGCTCTAAAATAGGAAAAAGCGATAAAAAATGGTAGGGGTGGATGTAGGACACGTGTCCAGATCTGACGGTCGGGGTAGTGACCTTTGGACTTCTTGCTCCTTTTGCCTATAAATACTCTCTCCACATTTCATTTTTCACTTTTTACTCTCAGTAAACTTCTCTTGCTAATCGTTGGGATTGGAACTTTGAGTTTTTAGGCGTCGACTTTAAGGTAAGACCTCGAGTTTTTAAGTTATTCTTTAGGCATTTTTTACCTAGGCCAGGATGTCTAGCAGTAGCAGTAGTGAGTCTTCGTCCTCCTCCTCGAGGAGTACTCCCGAGGACATAGGATGCTCGATCATACCTATGGCTGTCCCGATTAATGCCCAACCTCGGGCACAAAGTATCCCGACCCCATTTAGGTACCCCGAGGTTCCCTGTAAATTTAAAGAACATCTAGCAATATCGACGGCTAGGGAGCATGGGCTAATGCCAAAATGTGATATTAGGACGCCAGGGGTAGAGGATAGGATGGCCTTTGCTCGGGATGGAGAGTTCGTAATTTTTAGGGACTCACTTAAGGGGGGATTTAGATGGCATCTGCATCCCTTTTTTGTGTCTTTATTGGTCGAGCATAATATGAACCCTGGACAGCTCGTGCCAAATGGGTGGAGGATGCTCATCTATTTCTTTATAGCCTGTAGATACCTAGGAATTAACCCATACGTCGATCTCTGTAGAATGGTCTTCGACCTGAAACAGCTTCCTCAATATACTTGTTTTGCTTACCTTTCATCCCAAGGAGGATTTGGATTACCGAGAATGCCCAGTTCTTTTAAATGATGGAAAGAAAAGTGATTTTATGTCATACCTCAGGATAGTGACCTTCCTTTTAGTCCTAGGTGGGTTTTGCCGGACACTCCCAGATTTTGTGAAGGCCAGGCCTATTTTGAGTCTTTAGAAAGGCATAGGGTAATGTTAGAGAACCTCGAGCCTCTTGTATACGATATAGATGACATCCTCAGGGATGATGTTCTCGATCTCGCGGATGTGAAAGGCACTGAGGGTAGGACTTTTTTGCCTTCTTCCTTACTGGTCTGTCTTTGAACGTATAATTGTGCTCATGTCAATTACTTGTTTATTGCAGAGATGACTTTTGATCCTTCAGCCCTCAAACAAGCCGTGACCAAAAAGTCGGAAGGACCTCAATTTTGATGAGGGTATGAAGGCTCTTGAATCTCTCACACTGAAGGTAAGCTCGCTCAACTTACTTGGTGTATTAATAAGGTTTATACGATGTGATTGCTTAAGCTCGGGTTTATATGATGCAGGCTCTGAGCATTGCCCGAGGCCTTTCTCTGAAGGGGAAAGACAAGGCACAGAAAACTACTGAACTCGAGGATGTTTCTCGAGCACATGAGAAGAGGATAGCCGACTTGGAGGCTAAGCGCTTTTTTCTTCAGAAGGAGCTTGAAGACTTGAAGAACGACGTCCAGAAAGCTCGGGAAGAGGCTAGAGCTGCCAAGGGCGAGGCCGAAGGTTTAAAGCTCGAGATCGAGCGTTTGAAGATTGATTTCGAGACGCGCCTGGCTGAAGCTCGAGGGGTTGCGATTGAGGATTTCAAAATGTCTAAGGAGTTCAACAGTCTTAAGGGAGAGTACGCCATGGGCTCGTACTTCCATGCTTTCAAGGAGGCTCGGACATTTTTTAGATCGAAGCCCGACGCCAAACCCGAGGATTTAAAGAGCATCCCTGAGGTTGCTGATGACCTCGTGCTTTCAGAGTCCGAGGAAACCGTCGAGGACCAAGAGGTCAATATTGACGGCGAGGACGCGGGGGAGGAGCAGGGGAGCACAACCTCGGGAGAAAGAGCCGAGGACCTAGATTAGTTTATGTCTTTTCTTATGATGACATCCCCCTTCTTTTGTAATTTGAACATGTATTTTGCTCGATCAAGTTTTTTTCTTTTTGCACGTGTATAGCTGATGTCTTGATCATGACAAACTCAAATAGCTCGACGTTAAGATGGTTCAATAACTCGACGCCTAAGATGAATTGAAACTCGATGCCTAGAGTAGTTAAATATCTCGAGGACTCAATTTGTGAAATCATTTCCGAACATTATAGCATGTACACAAAGTTATCCCGATGACTCAAATTGTAAAATCATTTTTAAACATCAAGTGTTGAACTCGAGCATGTAGACAAGTTACCTCGAGGACTCAATTGTAAAGTCATTTTTGAACATCAAGTGTTGAACTCGAGCATGTTGACAAGTTACCTCGATGACAAAAAAGATTAATTATCTTGACGACGAATTAATCATCTCAACGATTGAGAAGAAATAATTCAATTTTAAACAAGTTATAATGTCGAGGACAGTGGTGAATGTAGGATGTAGTTTAACACTTAACACTCAAGGACTAATCTCGAGGGGTGGTAACCTCGAGGTGTACGAAGAATTGTGACCGACCTCTGTACAGAAGTATATCCCGAGCTTTCACTTTGGAACCTAGACAAAAATTCATGATGTATATCTTCGGGATGTTTACTTGTGCTGCACGATCTGATTTTGGGCTCCAAGATTTTGGTGCTTGCTCGGGGTAAGGCTTACATTGGCTTGTCAAGGACAAGGCTTAGGGCGGCTTGCTCGAGGGCAAGGCTTAGGTCAGCTTGTCGAGGACAAGGCTTAGGTCGGCTTGCTTGAGGGCAAGGCTTACATTGGCTTGTCGAGGACAAGGCTTAATTAATTCCTGAACACAAAGCAAACTATCGGGCTATTATACCCGATGCTTGAATTTATTAATTCCTCGAACTGGACGTGGATTTATATTGTATCCAAGCTGCCTACGTACCCAAACGGGATCAAGCCGAACGTAGTTCATTACAAAAGAAAACGGAAAACATGCATGGGCACGTAGGCCCGCTAAACTAGAAATAAAATGCAATGGCACGCAAACCCGAAGAACCAAAAATAACATTCAGAAGAATTAAAAATGCAGGAAAAGAAAATCTCCTAGATGGCATCGAAAATGTTACTTGTAATATATTTTTAGATTATCGACATTCCAGGGCCTTGGAAGAGATCTACCCGAAGTGTCTCTTAGGCTGTATGCTCCTTTGCGAACTTGTCGTATGACCTCAAAGGGTCCTTCCCAGATGGGCCTGAGCTTCCCTGGGGGGTGACCTGTTGCTTCGGCCCTCCTCAAGACCAAGTTGTCAGCTCTGAACCTCCGAATCTTGACTTTGCTATTAAAATGTTTTGTTGTTTTAGTTTGGTAAGAGACCACCTTTATAGCGGCTTGCTCCCGTACTTCTTCCAAGAGATCAAGGTGTTCAGTTGTATGCCCCGAGGTTTCTAGCATGAGCCTCCTATGGCTTGGCAGTCTAATTTCCACCGGGACCATTGCTTCAATGCCATAGGCTAACATAAAAGGGGTTTCTCCTGTGGTTGTCCTATGAGTTGTTTTATATGTCCGTAGTATAGAAGGCAGCTCGTCGGACCAAGAACCCCTAGCATTACTAATTCTTGTTCGGAGGTCTTGTAATATGATTCGATTTGTTACCTTGGCCAGACCATTGCTCTGAGGATGTGAAACTGATGTCAGACGGTGATCAATCCCAAGGTTTGCGCAAAAGTCCATAAACTGTTGATTGTCAAATTGCCTGCCATTGTCGGTGATGAGGACCTTCGGTATCCCAAACCTGCAAATGATAGACCTCCAAGTGAAGGCTCTTAGCTTGGGCTCTGATATCGTGGCAAGAGGTTCGGCCTCTGCCCATTTTGTGAAATACTCTACTGCTACAGCAACAAACTTTAATTGACCTCTTGCCACAAGAAAGGGGTCGAGGATGTCAACTCCCCATTGTTCAAACGGGGCTGAACAGTTAATGTTGGTGAGGTCTTCGGCTGGTGAGTGGATAACATTACCAAACCTCTGGCACCTATCACATCTTTTAACATATTCTGAGGCGTCTTTCTTCATAGTTGGCCAATAGTATCCATATCGTATGAGTTTAAAGGCCAAGGCCCTGGTTCCTTGATGATTCCCGCACACACCTTCATGAACTTCAGCAAGGGCCTGGGATGATTCTGATGGTCTAAGACACCTTAGGTATGGAAGAGTACTACTTCTGTGAAAGAGGACACCGTTGATCATGCAGTACCTAGGAGCTCGAGCTCTGATGCTTTTAGCCAACCTGGTATCGCTTGGTAGATTTCCACTTGTGATGAATTCTATGATTGGGTCCATCCAGGACGGTTCGTTGTCAATGTCCATGATGTCGAGAACTTGATTGATGCTGGGTTCTGTGATGACTTTGATGTGAACTATTCTGTCCAGGCTGTCTACCCCCATGAACACAAGTCTGGATAATGCGTTGGCTTTTTCGTTGTCCTTTCGAGCAATTTTTGCAATTTCACAACTCTTGAATTTTCGTTGAAGATCCTGAACCTTCATACAGTACAAACTCATTTTCTCGTATTTCCTTTCAAATGATCCTTCAATCTGTCCGACCACCAGTTGTGAATCGCTAAATATCTTCACGAACTCGAGCTCAAGGCTAAGGGCTAGCTCCAGAGCAATAATGACGGCCTCATACTCGGCCTCGTTATTGGTTGCTTCAAACTCGAACCTAAGAGCGCATTGAATCTTCGTTTGTTTGTCAGGGCTGATGATGATGACCCTTGCACCCGAGCCCGAGGAGTTCGATGCTCCATCTACAAAAATTTGCCAAGTGTCCAAATTGGTGCTCATGCTTGAGCTGTCACCTGGCCCCCAAGGCCTAGGGATTAGTTCTGCAATGAAGTCGGCTAGTGCTTTGGCTTTGATAGATGGGCATGGTTTGAATTCGATGTCAAATTCTCCAAGCTCGATCGCCCATTTCATCAGTCTTCCTGAGACGTCCGGCTTCTGAAGTATATGCCTAAGTGGTTGATTAGTGAGCACCACAATAGGGTAAGACTGAAAATACTGCTGGAGTTTTCGTGCTGCTATCACCAAGGCAAGGGCAAGTTGTTCCGCCAAAGTATACCTTGTTTCCGCATCTAGTAGGACCTTGCTTACATAGTAGATAGGTTGTTGGATTCTGTTAACCTCTTTCACCAAGACCCCGCTGACTGCGTTTTGAGATACAGTCAGGTACAAAAATAAGGTGTCACCAGGCTCAGGCCTAGTGAGAATAGGAGGAGATGCCAATGTTTGCTTGAGCTCTTGAAAAGCTTTCTCACAGACTTCACTCCAATCAAAGCCTTGGTTTCCTCTGAGGACTTTGAAGAAGGGATAGCACCTGTTTGATGCTCGGGACATGAACTTGTTCAAGGCTGCTATCCTACCAGTCAACCTCTGTACCTCTTTCTTGTTCCTTGGAGCCTTTGGTATGTTGCCCCTGCATTCTTCAAACCGAAAGGCATGACCTTATAACAGTATATGGCAGAATCGACCATGAATGACGTCTTTTCTTGATCTTCCTCGGCCATGAGGATTTGATGATAATCAAAAAATGCATCCAAGAAGCTGTATAGCTTATGTCCAGATGTGCTATCCACCAAGTTGTCAATCCACAGTAGGGGATAACTATCCTTTGGACATGCTTTGTTAAGATCTGTGAAGTCAATGAAGACCCTCCACTCACCATTGGCCTTCTTCACTAAAACAACATTGGCAAGCCAATCGGGATATTGGACCTCCCGAATGAATTGAGCACTGACGAGTTTGTTAATTTCTTTGCGAATGACCTCCCGACGTTCTGAGGCAAACTGTCTTTTCTTCTGCTTTACTGGTCTGGCCCCTGGGCTAATGTTAAGCTTGTGGACTGCAATTTTGGGGTCTATCCCTGACATATCCTCAACTTTCCAGGCAAAAACATCAATGTTGCGAGATAGGCAACCAATAAGTTTTGTCTTTAGGGTGACGTCAAGATCCCGACCAATCGTCACCTTCTTATCATGCTCGAGCTCGATTTCCATCAATTTTTCAACAAGAGCAAGTCTGACTTGTTGCCCGGTCTCGGACTTCATCCTCGAGATTTGCATGACGTCGTTATTTATTTCCCGAACACTGGCAACATAGCATTGTCTAGCAGTTGTCTGGTCTCCACGCACGACCCCAATGCCATTACTTGTTGGAAACTTCATGGCTAGGTGGAAGGTAGACACAATGGCTTTGATCTTGTTCAGGAGTGGTCTTCCTAGAATAGCGTTATAGGCCATTGAGACACGTACCACTTGAAAAGATGTCATCTCCGTAACCTGTTTCTGGCCAAAGCCCATAGTTAGAGGAAGCTCGACGACACCCTCTGGAGTGATGACTCCTAACCCTTGGAGAGGAGTTTTAACCGCTTTAAGCTGCTGAGATGAGATTCCCATTTTGGCAAAAGCTTCTTGTGAAAGTATATTGGCCGCACTCCCGTTGTTAACCAAGATTCTCTTTACTTCAAAATTGGCCACAATCGCTGAGATGACCAACGCGTCATCATGTGGAAGTGATACACCTTCTAAGTCCATGGTTCCAAAAGTAATATCCTCCAGCTTTCTATGAGGCATCCCAGAGGTCAAGGCATATTGTTTTCTTCCACTGTTGGAGTTTCCTCCCGAGGCAATATCCCCAATGATGATATTGATAGTTCCAGCAGTGGGTTGACCATCCCTTTTTGCTTCAGGGGCTTTTTCCTTACCACGACGTTCCTCGGGCGTTTGTCTTTACCGACGTAGGAACTCAAGAGTCTTCTTTTAATAAGGGCTTCAATCTCCCGTTGCAAGGCTTTACAGTTCTCCGTGGTATGCCCATGATCCCGATGGAACTCACAGTACTTGTTCATGTCCCTGGATTCGGGTGGTGACCTCATTCTGACAGGCCATTTGAGTTCCTTCATATCCTTGATCTCCATCAATATATTTGTCTTTAACGTATTTAAAGGGGGAACCTCTTGTCTCTGTTTTCTCCGAGGTTGTTCTTCACGAGGGTTCGGGTCGTGCTGTCGTTTATGCTCGACCCTGTCATGGGATGGTCCAACCTTTCTCGAGTTCAGTGTTTCCTCCATATTTATGTACTTCTCAGCTCGGGTAAGAAGCTCGATCACTGTTTTTGACGGAGTTTTGGATAAAGACATCTTGAAAGCCTCACACTTTATGGCATATGTGAGGGCAGAAACTGCTGCAGTTATATGTAGGTCGGGAATTTGAAGTCTTTCCTTATTGAATCTGGTCATGAAGTCACGTAGGGTCTCATTTTGCCCTTATCTAAGTTGCATGAGGGAAGCCGCTGTCTTCCTGATGCGTTTACTGCTTGCGAAGAAAGCATAGAACTTGTCCGCCAAATCCGAGAATGAGGCTATGGAGTTGGGCTCTGAGGTTGAGAACCAATCCCTAGCAGCATTCGTCAAAGTTTGCGGGAAGGCCTTGCACATCACCTGATCCGGTGCGACTTGTAGATTCATGATGTCCGTGTATACGTTAAGATGATTGATTGGATAGGTGGTCCCATAATATTCTTTGATCCTAGGATACTTAAATCTGTCTGACAAGGGAAATGTCAATATCTCGGGAGTAAAGGGAGTGTTGGGACTGAATCTTGTCGTCCCTTTGTTGCCCTGAAGTAGGCCCGCCGTAATTCCTTATTAAATAATCTTAGCGAGTTCCCCAGACTCCATGGTCACTTATCTCAAAATCGAGGTCACATGTAGTATGCCCAAGGCCCCTGCTCCGCCATTGTCAGGGACATGTCTCTGAGCTCGAGCTCGAGCATCAGCCATAAAACCCCCCTGGGGTGCTGGTGTGGGTAACGGATGAGAATTTCTTTGACTTAGCAGCTGAGTCAGTGTGGCGACCTGTTGTCTGAGCTCTTCAAAGGCTCCGGCTGGGGCTCGGGCACTTCTGATGATTTCTCTTGAGGAACAGGGATATCCTCAGGAGGGGGTTGGTTTGGAGCGGATGAGCTTGCTGGTGGAAGACCTGAACATGTGTTTACCATGGCTTTTGGTAGCGCTTCCCACAGACGGCGCCAATGATGCTAGCAAAAATCGTACCTGTAGATTTTTCGGGCTTGATGATTCGGGCTGATCACAATCGTAGTCTTCCGGTACCTGAAATAAAGGCAACGAGGTGTGTTCTCGTCGTCCCTCCGATACTTAAGTCAGAAAGGGAATTATATGCGTGATGCTATATGCTGGAGAATAATGAAAAACGTACCTGAATAATGGCTCAAGGTTCTGTATTTATAGTAGTAAGCGACATTCTCCTAGTGGGACTCAACTAGCTGGATGTCCTTATCTGTTGAAGTCCTGAATAGTTAAGGAGTTGGTCGAATTCCATAATTATATGTGGGATAGAATCCTTGCGGAAGTCAAGAGTCCTAATTGCGTAGGAATTCTAAAGGGTCAACCATCGTAGGTTGTGAAGGGAACATATGCTCGAGGACTGCTGATGCTCGAAGACAAATATTGGAATATGTGAAGCAGCCAGGCGAGATGTGGTCAGGCATAATGTCTCGAGGATGCACATGCTCGAGGACACCATAGTTGGACTTATAATTTCATCAAAAAATAGTCGTCGAGATAATATATTGATTGGGATGTTGGAAATGTCATTATCAGTAGAAGTTCTCAAATTGCTGTCAGAGCAAAACGCGTCTAAAGGCAACAAGAGAACTGACTGAAACTGGTATCCAGCTCTAATATACTTCATAGTTTCTCTTTCCTCATGATTTATCGGATTCTATGAAGTGTCTAATTTCCCTTTCAAATAAGGTCCAAGTTCTTTATCACATTCTAAAAAAAAAAAAAAAATGAAAATGTTACCTTAGTTCTGAAATACCTTTTTCTGATGTGGAACTCTGATGGTATTGGGACAATAGTGAAAGCTCAAAAATGCTGACATATAAATGACTCCCATGCATATTTCTTCATCCATAGAAGGTAGAAAGATTCGTCCTTAAGTAAACTGCGCGTAGGTGCTTATTCTTTTGGAAAAATGCCTCCGGTGTGAAATTCATCATGATTTGTTTCCCTAATTGTCAATCTTCACGATATGTTTACCACAATTGCATCAAGTGCATCCTTATACTCAATGTGTTTTGAACTAGGTCTGAGAAAAAACTAATAAAAGAGGGCATTCAAAATAATTTCAGATTTCATATGTTTTTGAGGAAATATTAGAAACATCCTTCACCCTTCCGGCAACATTAGATATACATCACATTTTGAAAATATTTACTTTCCCTTTATCTAATATAGTGCATTATAGTCACCTTGAGAAACTGTTAATACTTAAATTGCCCTTAAGAACAAATATGAAATTTCGTATAATCATGCATAAATTTCCCATTTTAAAAAAAAACGTTTCAGTCTATTATCAAAACTAACAATACCAATTAGTAAAATTTATCATCCATTTCATATTCCTTCGTTCTTTAACTTTACCGTAAGATGGAGCATTGCCCCATCCTTAATGGTCACTAGGGCAAGGATTGAAAATATGGCTCATCCCTCGAATTCCATAATCCAACTAAATCTTTTTATTTTACTTTATTTTTATTTTACAATTTAAATAGTATTTAAAAAATAAAAAAATTAATTAATTAAACGAGACAATAAATAAAAATATTTTAATCCATGTGGCCCTCTTTGTGAAAATCTCCAACAAGGCAAGGCGGGGATGGCCACCACACCCCCCATTGCCCATCCTTATTTAAAGTAAAATTATTTGTTAGTTTTAAGTAAATAATTCAATTGCAATAGGTTTATTCACGTAAATCAACAAATAATTTCACATGTAAAATGAAAGAATCAAGAACTATATGTATCATCAACTTAATGAAACGGATGGTAAAGTTTACTAATTAGTGTTATTAATTTTGATAATATACATTTTTATTAAATAACCAAATTAGTGCACAAATGATATGAAGTTCTATACATAGTTCCCAATCGCAATTTAGATATCGACAATTATATTTAATCACTAATAACCTTTAGAGGTGGTTAGGAATGTATCGAACTTAGAAAATTGTGCTACAATAATATAATCATTAATATAATGATTGACATAATGTCACATAACATTCTATCATTGAACTATTTAAAACACAATCAACTTTCTTACTTAATCCCATCTCGCCACACTACCTTCTGTCAAAGAATTTGTCAAGATTCTTTCGTCACTCCATTTTTCAACTTATAAATAAGGTTACTAAGAACATTAAAACACGAGGATGTTTTTAATATTATCAGAAAAGTAATGAATATCTATCTATCTATGTTGTCTCTAAATTTCTCTTTGTTGAGCTAGTCATAAATTGGCGAATGTGATATGAAAAACCATGGATCAAAACAATCATTATTTCCAAACTCTTTATTTTACATATTCATTTTCAACCATACATTCACATAATAAAATATTTTACACATAAATTCAAAAAAAAATTCTACTTTTTATGCTCATTATTCAAAAATTCACTATTCAAAACATTATTATCCCCAAATAAATTACAAGGGCTTAGTAACAACTACAATAACATATTTAAGCGCAGCCTGAATAAATAAAGGAAAATAGCTCTTATTTGCAACAACAATAAAATCTGATTCAAAAAAGAATATACCAAAATCATGACATAATATAACCAAGATGAAGTTGTAGTTAAATATTAGAGAATCAAATCAAACCGAAGGCCTGTGTATTCACAGTTTCCTTAAATCGAATTCGTCGCCTCACCGGAGTGCAAGGGGTTTTGATCGGTGTTCGATTCCCAGGATACAATCGATTGTTGGTTCACGCTGTACTACGTTAATCGCCTGCGAACTAGCTGTGATATACTCTATCTCACAAAAAAATTATAAGCACAAGGAAGAACTTGAAAGTGAGAAAAAGAAGATTGTTGCTTAGAGGAAGAAGCTTACATTTCACTTGTAATTTTTCAATCTAGAGAGACTCCTATTTATACCAATGGAAGAAAAGCAAGCTCATTAATCAAGGAGTTAAACCATTCATTGATAAAGGAGTTAAAAACATGAAGAGACTTAAGTTACTTGAATTACAACATATGAAGAGATTTCTATTCAATATTTTTCATTCAATTCTAACAATCCCCCACATGAATGAAAAATGGAAACTAAGACTCCAGAGGAAAGAGAGAGTAAAACGAATCAATCCTGCATAGGATAGGTAGCATTTAGCTTTGAACCTTCCCTTGTGAAACATATCGAGAATTACTAGCAAACCAATGGATTTGATGCCTTGAACTGTTTGGCCATTTGTGTAAACCAAAACAATAGATCTCACACAGGACCATTTTAGTCACAGCATAGTTCTTATTGTTGTGTTTGTTTTGGCCATTAACACGTTGCTTGGTTCTGCAAGTGTTTTTTCAAGAATGTAGCCTTACCAATCCTTATAGAAACGATCCTTCTTCACACTCACATAGGTGAACTCAATTTTTCACAACACTTAATGATCATTAAAAGCATAGCTTAACCTGCATCTTCCAATCACTGTGAGCACCATAGGAATGAGCAGAAGGAGAACATTCTCAGTGATTTACACAGATATACATGTTTTAGTTGTCTCTTTAAACCTATATCCTGATCTCCATTCAGCTAGGTTGGGTTTCCACCATGATACCTTTCAACGTCATAGGCTGCAAGCCCATTCTCCTCGATGCTTTTACAACTAGCTCTCGAGTTAGCCTTTTGGTTAGCGGATCCGCAATATTATCCTTTGACTTCACATAGTCCAGAGTGATAATACCTTGTGAGAGTAGTTGTCGAATGGTATTGTGTCGTCTTCGAATATGGCAAGACTTACCATTATACATATTGCTCTATGCCCTGCCAATTGTTGATTGATTATCGCAATAAACACAAATTGCAGGCACATACTTTGACCACCTTGGAATATCCTCAACAAACTGGAGAAGCCACCCTGCTTCTTCAGTTGCTTTGTCCAAAGCGATGAACTCTGATTCCATTGTAGATCTTGCGATGCAAGTTTGTTTGGACAATTTCCAAGAGACAGCTGCACCACCAAGAGTAAAGACATATCCACTAGTAGACATGGTATCTGACATATCTGATATCCAATTTGCATCAGCATACCCTTCGATTACTACAGGGTATCTAGAATAGTGCAGTCTAAAATCACAAGTGTGTCTTAAATAATGTAGCACCCTAAAAATGGCTTTCCAATGGATAGCACCTAGGTTACTCATGTAACGACTCAATCTGCTAACTGAGTATGCTATATTCGATCTTGTACAAGTCATTAAATACATTAAACTCTCAATTATTCGAGAATATTCTAACTGTGATACACCATCACCAGTGTTCTTGGATAAGTGGAGACTCAAATCCACTGGAGTCCTGGCCACAGTGGTATCTGACTTGTTGAACTTGTCTAGTATTTTATCAATGTAATGAGATTGAGATAACACAAGTCCATTTGGTGTTCGAGTAATTTTTACTCCCAAAATGACATCCGCGAGACTCATATCTTTCATGTGAAACTTCGAGTTTAAGATATTCTTAGTGGCTTTGATAATCTTGTCAGAGTTACCGACAATGAGCATGTCATCGACGTATAGACATAGTATGACATATCCATAGTGTCCTTGACATGTACACACTTGTCGCACTCGTTGATTCTAAAACCACTAGAAAGCATAGCATTATCAAACTTCTCATGCCATTGCTTCGATGCTTGCTTCAAACCATACAGCGATTTAACCAGTCTACAAACTTTCCTTTCTTTACCTAAAGCCGTAAACTCCTCTGGTTGCTCCATGTAGATTTCTTCATTCAAATCTCCATTTAGGAAAGCTGTTTTTACATCCATCTGATGTATTTCCAAATTTCGCAAAGCCGCAATAACAATTATCATCCGGATAGAAGTTATTCTCGACACAGGAGAATAAGTATCAAAGTAATCTAAGCCTTCCTTTTGCTTATAACCTTTGATTACTAGCCGGGCTTTATATTTATCAATGGAGCCGTCCGATTTTATCTTCTTCTTGAAGATCCACTTGTAGCCCGAAGGCTTACAGCCCGGTGGAAGATCTACTAACTCCCAGGTATGATTCTGTAGAATGGAATCGATTTCACTTTTGATGGCTTCTTTCCACAAATGACCATTTGAAGAAGATATAGCTTCTTTATAGTTTTGAGGATCATTCTCCATCAAACATGTGAGAAAATCAGGGTCAAATGTCTTAGAAGTTTTGGTCCTTTTGCTCCGTCTAGGCTCATCCTCACTTTCTTCAACTGGATCTTTACTGCTGCCAGAAGTAGAAGATTCTATTGTCCGTTTAATAAGAGTTAACTGTTTAGGAGACTTACAAGGAAATATATTCTCAAAGAATTGTGCATTCCTAGACTCCATAATCGTGTTCGGATGAATATCAGGTAGATTCAAATAATGCACAAGGAACCTATATGCACTACTATTTTGTGCATAACTAATGAACACACAATCAATTTTCTTAGGTCCAATCTTGACCTTCTTAGGAGGAGGCACCACAACTTTAGCAAGACGCCCCCACATTCGTAAGTATTTATATGAAGGTGTCCGATTTGTCCAAAGTTCATACGGAGTCTTATCCATATTCTTTCTTAACACTTTATTCAAAATGTAATTTGCGGAAAGAATAGCTTCTCCCCACATGCTCTGTGGTAATCCAAAACTAATCAACATAGCATTCATCATTTCCTCTAAAGTTCTATTCTTACGCTCAGCAATTCCATTCTGCCGAGGTGAATAAGGTGCAGTAGTTTGATGAATTATTCCATGTTTAGCACAAAATTCACCAAACGGTGATTCATGTTCACCACCACGATCACTCCGTAGCACCTTTATTTTCTTACTAAGTTGATTTTCAACTTCTTTCTTATAAAGAATGAATTTATCGATAGCTTCATCTTTACTTTTAAGCAAGTATACATAATAGTATCTTGTGTTATTGTTGACAAAAGTAATAAAATACTTATTACCGCCTCGTGTTCGAACAAATTTTAAGTTACATACATCACTATGGATTAGTCCCAATGGCTCAATACTTTTTTCAATACTATGAAACGAAGACCTAGTAAGCTTAGATTCAACGCATGTTTCACATTTATGATTTGAATCAATTTGAAACCTAGGCAAGTAATTTAGTTTGCTTAGTCTACGTAAAACATTGTAATTTACGTGACCTAATCTACCATGTCACAAATTAAGAGACTCAAACAAGTAAACAAAAGGAGTTTTCTCATTACTCATAACAGTTGGAGTTACAACAATTACATTCAATTTAAACAAGTCATTAGTCATATAGCCTTTCCCAACATAAACTCCTATTTTGGTAATCACCAGCTTATCCGCCTCAAAGACCATGCGGAACCCATTCTTGCTCAGAAGAGACCCAGAGACTAGATTCTTGCGAATCCTAGCACGTACAACACATTAGTCAGAGTAAGCTCTTTGCTAGATGTCATCTTCAGGATCACCTTGCCTTTACCAAGCACTTCAGAAGTTGCAGAATTTCCCATAAACAACTTTTCACTATTTGTAACTGGTGCAAAAGTAGTGAACATGTTCTTGTTGGAGCAGACGTGGCAAGTGGCCCCAGTGTCCAGCCACCACTCCTTTGAGTTAGACCCCACCAGGTTAACCTCACTAATCATCGCCGTGAGGTTTAGCTCAGACATTTCATCTGAGAGATGATCTCTCTCATTTCCAACCATATTAGCCTCAGGACGCTGCTTATTATCCCTTCAAGGCTAACAACAGTCTACTGATCGATGCCCAACTTTGTCACAATTGAAGCACTTTCCATTGAACTGGAACTTAGGTTTCTTTCCTACCCCACCTGCAGGCTTCAACTGAGACCCTTTCGTAGCCTATTTTTTATCTTTTCGATTTTCGTTACCCTGTTTGGCTTTAAAGGAGTGAACTTTCTTAGTACCAGAACTTCGGCCGTACTCCAATACATTAGCCTTCTCAGAGTAAGAATTTTCTAACTTACGTTTAGCCCGTTTGTTATCCTCCTCAATGCGCAGCTTAATAATTAAATCCTCGAAAGACGTCTCTTTCCTCTTATGCTACAAACAACTTTTGAAAGCCTTCCACTGAGGAGGTAGCTTGTGAATAGCAGTAGCCACCTGTAGAGATTCTGACATGATCAGACCCTCATCATGTATTTCTTGCAAAAATTTCTTAGATCCGACATGAGCATCAAGTGCTTTTGCAAGAAATTCTGACATGAGCAGACTTCTTTACCACATATACGTGATACAGAGAATTCTGTAGACCATTCAAAACATAGTTGCCACACAAAAAATCAGCACTTTTTCAAGCGTTCCAAGTTGCACTCTTATGCACATCAGTGTCGTTTTCAGCCACGATAGGGGCATCCTCAATGAGGAAACGTGCAAGGCCCAACGTAATGAGATAGAAAACCATCTTATTCTGTCATGTCTTAAAATCAGTACTAGCAAACTTATCCGGTCGAATTGCATGATTCATCGAAAATGGAACTGAAAACGATAGCAAAGGTGTCGAAACCGCAGCCCTAGGCACTGGCAAAGGTATTGTGCCAAACTGGATTGCCGAGGCCGCAGCCGAAAGCAAAGTTGGGTTCACTCCAACATGAGGAATCCCGCCTCCAATTATCCCATCAATGGGAGAAATGTCAATCGTGGTCTCCATAGAGTTAACAACGGTCATCGCAGGATTTGGTACACCGGTACCAACAGTATTGCTTTCATTGTTCACATCGTTATTTCCATGTGATGCCATTGAACCGGAACAAGCAACAAATAATTTAGAATAATTATAAATTTGTAAAGTTGTATATAAATTTGAGATCAAGTTATCTGTTCAAAAAATAAAACTGCAGTGTTGAAGAACAGATTATTTTGTCAAATTATTAACAACTTAACAATCATTTAAAATGAATTAGAAATCATGCAAAAACCATGAACTGAAAAAATTGATAAAAACTAATGAACAAAATTTGATTTACTAGAGCCTAATTCGATTTAAGCTTGTAGGTAAATATTAGAGAATCAAATCAAATCGAAGGTCTGTGTATTCATAGTTTCCTTAAATCGAATTCGCCGTCTCACCGAAGTGCAAAAGGTTTTGATTGGTGTTCGATTTCCAAAATACAATCGGTAATCGGTTCACGCTGCATTACGTTAACCACCTGCGAACTAGTTGTGATATACTCTATCTCACAAAAAAATTATAAGCACAAGGAAGAACTTGAAAGTGAGAAGAAGAATATTGTTACTTAGAGAAAGAAGCTTGCATTTCACTTGTGATTTTCCAACTTAGAGAGACTCCTATTTATACCAATCAAAAAAAAGCTAGCTCATTAATCAAGGAGTTAAACCATTTATTGATAAAGGAGCTAAAAACATGAAAAGACTTGAGTTACTTGAGTTACAACATATGGAGATTTCTATTCAATATTTTTCATTACTTCTATTCAATATTTTTCATTCAATTCTAACAGAAGTGATAGACTAATTTATAGAATAGGCTCTTGCATGTTCGGCACATATTTAAACAAAATTTTAACAATTTTTATTTAATATAGTTTAATGATAATTTGCATCGTCCAATTAACCTTGCCAAATATGCCAGACATAAAGTGGAGTTTGGAGTAATTCAAGAGTAAGACTAACCCAAAGTCATTTATACAACAGCGACCTTATTCACACTTCATTGCACCAGTGACTTCCCAATTAACCATATCATCCTGCCTTCCAGAGTTCACTATTGCCACTGTAAACTTTTCAAGCTCAAGCGAAGATGGATACATAATTTGCTCCTCCTGAAAACCAAAAAAAAAAAAAAAAAAGGTGTAAATATTGGCACAATTAATTCCCAGATAGATTTCCAAAATGCAAAATTTCATAAAACCGAGCTTTGTCGTCCCACAGCCAATTACTTTGTTCACAGTTTCTAGCTCTCCGTAAGCTTGTTACTATTTTTCCTAATTCGCCTTTATATGTTAGAAAGCTGACCATCAGCAGTAAAAGAATTTAGCTCTAAGATACCTTCAGCATGAGTAAACGATGTTGTTTAAAATAAGCAATAATTTTCTTGTTGAAAATTATAATGAGGCGCTTATTTTAACAATAAGTGACTCGATAAAATCCAAATAAAAGTTACTTTTAAAACTAAGCCAACATGCTTTCACAAAGGAGGTTATTTAAGCCTTTTTGCATTACCTCAGGCAGTTCATAAAACTCATCTGTGGATATTTGCAGCAACTCCGCCGCAGTCTGACCAGTACACCAGGCAAAAACTTTTCCAGTATCATCTGCAAGTGTTATCTTTACATGGAAGGTACGAACAACTTCAGCATTGCAAATGCTGTGACAAAATTTACATTTAAAATCGCCATCACGAGTCTTGTCAACAAAATAGCCGCAAAGGATATGCGAAAATCTTGTATTAACATGGCAATGTTCAATTTGATCCAACCATACTCGACATACCTGAATTCAAAGACGAGACACCATATTAGAACACCATGCTGGAGAAATCAATGAGAATAGGTACATACTATCTTAAGGCAACTACATCTTTAATGACTAGAATCGACCATGTTAGATTTGGTTAACTCATCTCTCTTCTAATTTGTTCTATAGAAATCGTAACGAAAATCTTCAAGGCTAAGTAAAACATATCTCAACCAAGAACACAAGCAACCGCCCTACACAACTTCATGAGGTAATAAACAGGAATACTAAAGGGGAAACAGAGTAAAAAGATTAGTATATTAGCTTGTGCGCAATTGACAACTGCGAAATACAAAACCAAGATTACATACATGTGTACCGCTCTTCTGGATGGAGAGATTAGAAAGGTGAGATAACTTGTGGAGACAAGATGAATTTAGCAGTGCTGGCAAGCAACTTATATTGACGAATGAAGCTCCATTTTCATTCTCAAACCATGATAATTCAAGGCTGTCAAGGAAATAATCGAATCAGATGTACACATATTTATGGATAAAGAGGAGAAAATAAAAAAGCAAATGAAACACCAGAAAAGAAGCAAAATTCAGAGAACGTTAATTTCTTTCATTACTCAATAACATTAATTTTTATATGACTCACCCTTTTTTTGGTGTCACGGAAGATTTTAAACCACATACAAAAACTGTGTGGCCCGTTCCTAACCTTCCCAGTGACCTGAAAAGTATAAATTTGAGAAATAAACAAATCAGGACACTGCACTTGGCTTGTTGTAGAAATGAATGTATATAGTTTACAGAGGAATGTTACAAAATTTTACCAAGAATTAACAAAATGTAGATTTGCCAAAATTGCTCCAGTTGTATCCTCAATCTGTAGACAAACTGAGGCCTCTGAAGTACGTTTGATGTCTGTAACAATTCCATAGAGGCTGATGCTAGTCATCTTGTCACGCAGATCGACTACAAATGACTGGAACACTTCAAAAATGTAAGAGGTTAAGAAAAAATATTAGAAGTAAAATACAATTGCAATTATTGTCTATATTTGTATAGATGCAAAGAGAGTTCGTAGCAATGCTTATAACTGAACTATAACCGTATGCCAGAATAGACTTCGAACACATTAATTTTCTAGTCGAAATAGATTTATAACCACAGAACTGTATCTTTCATAATTTTTACCTAAGAGGTAAGAGCAAATTGACCGAGCTGCAGATCTAAAATGAATTACATTATCCTGTTTGGAATTGAAAATTTTCAAAGTGGTGACAAAATGGAACTATTTTCATAAAGAATCATGCTGCTAAAGATTACATCATGTACTTGTGATTTAAAAATTTTGATGGAATGCTAACGAGAACACAGTTATCAAACTTTCGTCGACCTGACTTAAACTTTCGTGTGTCTGGCTAAAGGCACAGAGCTAAATGAAGAACTAATTATAAAATTCTGTAGATTGAGCATGCTTACTCGAAAGGGATAATTACTGAAGTCGATAGAGCCTTGATAGTCGCAAGGCAAGGTTATTTGGGAAACTATATTTCCCTGACTTTGTTCACTTAGCAGCCTTGATCCTTGGCAATGGTTCTGAGTCAAAGCTACACATACCTGAGAAACCAAAGAGCTAACTTGCTTTGTTAATGCACTTGTAAATTTAATCTATTAACATGAAGTCAATAAATAATTTTATCACTTACTTGTTCCTCGTGCAGAATACGAGGCACCAAATATAACTGGGTTCCACTACCATATTCAAGGCAAATTTCATTGCAAGTTTCGAGATAACTATCAACAGGACTTGCTATATATGGTCTGTCCAGGGCAAGCATGCTTCCCACGCTGAAGAAAAACAATTGAAATCCATCATTTATGACTTAAAAAAAAATGAAAAAATGAAAAAAGATGAGGCACTAACCGTGTAAACTAGCCTACCTGAAAAGATTGGCAAGAAAAGTCTGCTCTCCCCAGAGTAGAAATTTTAACCTGGTTCCATCATTATCGACAAGAGTTATTTGCTTTCTCTGCAAACTCCCATACTTTCCTTGGATTTCCAGAGGTCCAATATGTTCAATCCTGTCCAAAATTGGGAAAAAAAGAGCACGAGTCACTGAGAATAGATAACAATAATGCTAAAATGCAGAGTTGGATGGTTCTAAGAATTAGCATGCATAGAGTATCTATCCCCTTATAAAGAAGTTGACTGTGACCATCTATAATTAAATAATATTTATAAAATGGTAAAATTGATTATATTACAGTTGAATAATCTTTCAGAAATATATTATGGCAAGAAAATGGTATTTCATAGATCTTTCTTCTTCCCGGTAATGAAAGGGCTTATTGGGCCAAACAAAAAGGAAATGAAAGAGCATATTAGGCTCATTTATTTCAAACAGAAACACACGAAAAAGACAATATTGTACCTTGCATACAAAGAATATGAAGTGCCTTCCTTCACAGCATCAAGAGAAATGGAAGAAAAGGAATCTGAGCAAAACTGTGCTCCAAGCAACATCGCATCATTATCTTCATCCTGCATCCAAACATACAAGTAAAAGTAGGTATGGAAATTGAATAGGAAGGCCATTTCATACTGGACCAACAATGACTGACAGTTAGAAAAGGCCATTAGACACAAAGTAGCTATTCATAAGACACAGCCCTTACGGTGCAGATTCAGACTATACATTAAATTTAGAGCTTCGACAAAACTGATTTTTTTTTCTTGCATCAAGTGAATACGCTTGGTGATCATGTGCAATCAATTAGTCATCATATTTCCTACCCTTGTCAATTCAAGATCTTTAGAAAGGGTGCCTTGTGTGCAAGAAGGGATTTACAATCTTAACCTCTGCATTGTGTGATTTTGTTAAAACTAGCAAAAGGGTCACTTTTGTAACAAAGTTAACCTTGAAAATCGGGAAAGAACATAGAGTTTGATGCATACCTCGTCCAACAGTATAATGAAATATTCAGTCGGTAAAAGTCGTGCACGACTTGAACTCCCTGTGGCCATTCGAAGATAACATCCAGTCAGGAAAACTTCCCTGCCCTTGTTCAGAATTCCATTTCTGGGGTCGGCTACATTGTAAAACCTGCTTAAGTATGCTAGAGATTTTAGATCAAGCAAGTTCATGAACAGGTTTGATATAGCATATGTACTTGTCCAAACAAGAAGGAATGGCAGAATATCGCAGAGCTGCTATATTCAGCTACTAGTTTGCAACTTTTACCGTATTGCTTTCCAACTTTTTTTCTCATTTGCCAGTGCATTGGATTTGGTATTCAGTGTGCAAACCTTTTCTTCCTAATACCGAGACTAACCACGAATTACTGACCATCCAAAGAGATTCCAAAACCATATTCAGAAAATAATTAAGTACCCAAAATGATCAGCACACTCAATCAACTACCACCCATTGTAAGCCCACTTACTAAGAGTAATCTTGTTGACAGGAAACCATGAGAACTTTGGTTGTAATATAATTGTATAGGATAGCTCGATGGTGGCCGATCTTAAGAGATGTAAATGGATTACTCACCAGTAGCATCATGATGATAAAATGAAAATAAAAAATGACTAAGCTGGACCTCTTAACAAGAATCAATAATGTTAGAAATGTGCTAAATTACAGTGGTTTATAAGCCTCGCATTCAAAAGAACAACTGAAGAAACGGAGTAGCTATGAACAATGTTTTGATGCTCAGAAGCATAGCATTATTATTTCATGTTGCAACTCTAAACCAAAATAAAGAGTTGATAGTTCATATAAGAATAATTTCAATTACTTCAGTTCAACTTAGAGGCATTCACCTTCTGTGCAGATATAGATCTATAGTACTAGAGCTCCAAATATCCCCCAAGCTAAGCATGTAAATATTTGTCCCTGTAAAAAAAAACATAAGTCAACTACAGGAAACTATACATGTACATGAAAGTAGAAACTGTACACAGCTGCACCAAGTGCAGTTAATCAGAGCTACAAAACAAAAATAAACAGCAGTGTAGAAGACTAAATTCCATCTTTTCCAAAACCAACAAAGTTTTCGCATTAAGCCTGAACATATATTCTATTACATGATGATAGCAACTAGAAATCTAATTGATGACCTTCTTGGACTTGTATCAATCATTGCCCGAAATATGCTCAATTACGCTGAGTTGATATTACAATTTTGAATATTTTCCAATAACATCTGAAAACAATCACTGTTTGCGCCAATTCATAAGATCTGAATGAAAATTCTCTTCGTTTAATGCATGTCAAATACACAAATGAGTTGTCCATGCAATTGTAAATGGATTTTAATGGAGATCAGAAAAAAATTTCATATTCTACAAATCATTTATAGGCTCTCATCACACCTGGAAGAATAAAAGCATCAATTACAACTCCTTCAATGACACTGCTCAAGGATAAGAACTTTTTCTCGTATATAGAATCAATTGTAACCGTGTTTGGTAGCTTCCCTCTCCTATGTTTCTTCATTAATTGAATAACGCATTCAGGCTGCTTTTTCAGAGTTCCACTTCTGTTCTGCTCGTACCAAGCCTATATATCCACGCATTCAAATTAATAGGCTACATAGTTAGGCCTAAATCAATGTAAAGCATATTAATCAGAAAAAAAAAATCCAAACATTTTAATCTGGAATTTAGTAATCAATGGAGATCATAATTGTAGACTGTAAATTTGATTCGCAAACAAATTTATCTATGTTTAATGATATTAATTGTTTAATCAGAGTTAAAGTCGAAAAAACTCATCTAGAGGAATTCAAACAATATTTACAGAACTTGTAAATATTCAGTCCTATCACCTATGACTAAAGTCTACCGGCATATATAGAGTATAATATTTCAGGTATAACAACTGTAAACTAAATATTAACCGAAAATTTGATAGATACATACATTATTTTTTGAGACAGCTCTTTCGAGATCACATACCATAATTTTAAAATTATTTAGAGCACTCAAAATTCATTTATTTAAATACATACGCATTATCATACACCTTATAGAAATTTATAAATTGACAAAAATAATTATTTAGATTAGGACCTGAAAGAGCTCAGATAAGAGAATAGCAGAGGTGACGCCACTAGAATAAGCAATGCAAGTCTTAAGAATCCGAGACGCAATCCAACTCCATCCCGGCCCGTTTATCATCTCTTCTTCCCTTTCGCTTCCTTTTCCTGATAAAATCGATTTTGCATAATCGACGAATTTAAGAAACGGATCCTCTTCTTCATTTTCTTCTAATCTAAATTGCTCGATTTCCATTGTTGAGGCCTCACTGTTCATCGTGATATCGCGAAAAAAGGAGAATTGAAACCCTAATTGATGTGAGGTTTGAGATGGCGGGTTACGAGGATAAATGGATTTAAACAGAGGTTATTTTGGGCGGGAATTTTTGCTTTGTGTTTGTTTGAGATAATTTACATGTTTGGTCCTCGTTATTTTCAAATGCATTTTTTTCTCTTTTATTTTTAACGACAAATTTTTTTACATAAAAAATATTATATGTGAATGTAAAAAATAAAAAAATAAAAAATTTTAACCACGCATTCTTTATAAAAAAATTTTAAAATGCATTATGACAAAAAAAAATGGGGCTCAACAGGCTAAAAAGTTGAGGTAAAGATAAAATAATTAATTTTAATCACATATTTTATAGATAATTCAAACGTAAAACTTCTTGAAAAACTTTTAAGAGTCGTGAAATTTCGATTTCACATAAGTTATTTAAGTTTTATCTAATTCAACATTATTTAGGCATAACAATCGAATTAACCAATTTTAGCTAATATTATCTCTCAAGTAGGCCCTACTCACATGCTATCTCTATGTAAATTCATACACATAAATACATTAATTTTTAGGAATTCATTCAATATAGAATAAACTATAAAAGTATCACTTGATTTCATATAAAAACATTTGTTATTTATTGTGCGAGCTAAACAATATATCTCCTATCGATTTCAATATTGTCCCTAAATTTATCACTTGATGTATAAGCAATTGAATATCATTAAACACACAGTAAGCCTTGGTTGTTCGTGACTTCTCGTTTTTCTTTTGCAAAGTGCCAAATTTACTCACGTTAATAAAATTCTCAGTGATTTGAATTTTCAGCATCTACAAGAGACTCTTTTTAAACATAATACTCTATTTATCTTAAATAGTTAACTCTTAAAATTATACTCTGAAACACTCTTTAAAGTAATATTTTTATTTAAAGAATGAATTTGACTCTCTAAATGTAGCTTGATCTAGATGCAAATTGTATTTTTTGATAGGAAATATAAAAAATTTTGAGATGCTCATATACTGGAATATCCATTGGAATCTACATCAAGAATCAATTTGGATGACATGTTTGGTATTCAATATAAATTAATGTTATAAGTTAGCCAAATGTTAGAGTACTAAATTTTAGCAAGTTTGTATTGTTTTTACCAATGCCGATGAACTTCAAACATCTATTAGAATATCTTATTTCTGTTAGTGGCACCAATTGCAATTGCATCATCATCCATGGTACCCTAACTTCAATAACATTTGTCACCAATTCTGCTTTGGTACTTCTGTAATGATACAAATTCTTACATCAGATTTACAGAATAGCTACAAGATTATAAGATTGAAGGGACATTGGTGGTTTGAATAATTTCTATGCAAGCAAATATATAAACACACAAGTTAGAGCCTTGGTGGTGTTGAGACATTTCTATTCTGTGATCTCGAGTCACTCTTTGCACCAACCTTCCCAGATGGCCCAAATTGAACATCCAGTTTTGAAGGGTCTAAAGATAGTTTCGTGATGATGAACTTGTCTAAATTGAAACCACTTCCGCTGGAATCAGAGGACAAACTGTCCAATTCACCTTCACCGTTGGATTCTGATATCTTTAACGAAGAATCCTTGACCTTGTAGTATTGGTTTTGGTCAATATTCAAAAGTTTCTTTATGCTATCAATTGCCGGATCAATTATGTCTAAGAATCCCATAATCCATGATGCATCATCAACAACTTCAGTACGCTGCATTTCAAAACGACAATCACGTACATCTTAGCCCCTGTTTGGTTTGGACTAAATTCTCAAAATCAAAGTCAACAATGCATGCATGCTCGGAATTTGGAAAGAGCTTGTTTGGATTAGCTTAAGAATTAATTTATGACATGCCAAACGTGTTTGAAATCCATTTTGCCTTGAAAGAGTGGACTTTGGACAGAGATTTATTTTTCTCTCACAAAATCAATGTCCTATTGTTGCATTTAATTATATGTTGGGTATTAATGCACTTAT
>NW_019245053.1:0-4442 GCF_002742605.1 Olea europaea var. sylvestris | reverse complement strand
TGAATACTCGAGATTCCACAAAACTGAGCCCATTGAAGGGCGATGAACACCATTATCTGACAAACATTTGATTGCTATTTCTGCAAAGTTCTTAAAGCAATCAGGCGTTATCTGTCCCTTAATATGTGGATCAATAATGGCATCAAGTGTGCCCCTCTGATGGTTTAGGATTGCCCATTCTGCTAAACTAACTTGTTCTTTAGGAAGATTAGGATTAAGTGCAGGTCTATTGCATAAAACTTCAAAAAGTACTACTCCGAAAGAATATACATCAGATTTTTCTGTCAACTTCTGTCTACGAAAGTACTCTGGATCTAAATATCCGAAACTTCCTTTAACAACTGTACTAACGTGTGTTTCATTGATGGTTGGACCAGTTCTAGAGAGCCCGAAATCAGAAACCTTAGCAACCCAATTCTCGTCCAATAAAATGTTGGTACTTTTAACATCCCTATGGATGATAGTGTGCTTTGCACCCGTATGAAGATAGTGAAGCCCTCTTGCAGAACCAATGCAAATATCGAGTCTTTGATTCCAAGACAAATTGGACTTACTATTCTTGTAAAGGTGCTCCCTTAAAGTCCCGTTAGCCATGTAATCATAGACCAATATCATCTCGTTGTCTTCTTCACAAGCCCCAATTAGAGACACCAAATGACGATGTCTTAGCTTTGAAAGCAAATTGATTTCGGTTTGGAACTCATGAACTCCTTGCTCGGAAGATGGATTTGCTCGCTTAATGGCAACTACAGTACCCCCGTCAATGTAGCCTTTATATACCTTGCCAAAACCTCCCACCCCGATAACTCCAGAATCGTCGAAATTGTTGGTTCCAAGTTTTATCTCAGGTAACGAAAAGTATCTACATAAACCTCCACCTGAACTTGTGTACCGGCTGCTCCCACTACTCTTACTAGTTTTTGTGCCTGAAGAACGAGAGCTTCCATATAATGGCAACCAACTACTCCTGCCACCGTTTCCTTCCACGACCTTTTTTCTCCCATACCTGAAAAAGGAAATTCCTGCAACGACTAGACCAAAGCCAGCCACAGTTCCCAAAACTATCCCAACAGTTTGGCCATGATTATTCGACTTTGAGGAAAAAGCCGGTCTTTTCTCCGGGGATTCAGGTGTTGGTGATGGAACAGGATTTATGCCCGCTAAATTCCCCTTTGTGTCATTGACCTTAAAAATCTCTAATCCATTGAGAATTGCATTATAATATTCAGGTTGAGATGTTGCATCAGGATGCAAAGCTACCCACAGTTGATCATCGCCACTTTTATCATCAACATGTATTGCAAAATCCTTGTACACGGGCACTCCTTTACCTCCAGTCCACCCAATGACATCAGCACCCGAATACGCCGTCTGATTGTTAATGAAAATGTCAAACACCCTCTGATTAGCCTTTGACAACTGATATTCACAGAAATGGAACCTCACGAGATACGTGAAATTCATGTCGATTTGGAATACCCAAGTGAGGTTAAAATTCAAGTTAAGAGTTTGATTAGGCCCCATCATTCTTGCGGTGGTATAAACATCAACAGGAGCAATGTATTTAGGAACAGAAGAGGGATATTCAATTCTTACTTTCTTACTAGCCTTTGGGGAGACACCCTCGGCTGCACCAAATATATAAGGGGAATCATCGTACCAAGTTCGTAGAAGCCCCGAGTCATTAGTTCCTGGAATGAACTGTCCACCGACATTCAACCTATACATAGTCTGCATTGAATAGTATTCAGCATCCATGGACATATCTGAAAATCCTACGTAAGGCACGACTCCGAATATTTCAGGCATTGAAATTATCTCAATACCATTGACAAAAGCAAAAGAGTTATCATAATTGGTTGATGGAATGAATGTGAGACTGAGAGCACCAGATTTTATTGGAATCAACGTGAATTCCCTTAAAATATAAGCCTGCGTTAGTGCTTGCGCCGTGATTGATGCACTAAAATTGTTAAGAAGAGTGAAGCCATCAACAGTCACCGAGAAAAATGAATCAAAACAGTTCAAACTGTTGTAGAAAGAGGGATAAAAGTGAAGCCTAATCCAGTGTCGTTTCACGGGAGAAATGGAGAATTTATACGAGGATTTGGAATGGAAAATTCTTGCACGCATATATGGAACAGGGGAAGGCAAAGAAGGATCTTGGGATTGAGCAGTGGCCGAGGTTGTTTTTTCGGGGGCATTAAGGAATTCAGTATCTGAAATCCATTTCCTGCCATTGGCATCAGTGGCATTACTTGAAGCGCCACAAGCCAATACATAAGATTCAAGACTTGAAGCAGAATGAATTCTATTTATAATACAAGAACATATAATTGCCCAAAAGAAGATGTTGGCATCACAGTTCATATCTAAATAAACAGGCCCTTTTGAGGAGATTGACCTTTGAATCCACCTAACAAAGAACTATAAGATCCCGCGGTGACAAAGGAATCGTAACATTCGACCCAAAAATTTTCTTTATCAATAGATTGATTGTTTCGCTCCTAAACATAAATCAAATTATGCATGAATCTGAAAATATTATATCAGCATACGCATTCAATGTAACGAAAATTTTATGTTACGAAGATTTAAGGATTTGTAACATACCCTGTTTTCGTCCATGGAACAAGGATGGACAGAGAAAATCAAGAAGCCAATAATTTCTGTCCATTTGATCAAAAAGATTAATTTTGATTTGTGGGTTATTTTGAATAATTGTGGATTGTGAGATTCTGATGAAAGATTCAGATGCTGGGACGGCAAGGGTTGGTTAGAGAGGAATGGTGAGGAAAAATAACGTATCAAATGGGATGATTCTCTTATTTAGGCTTTAATTAACCAATTCCGTTAAAATTGGCGCCATTAACTGACATTCCCCTTCTCCTTCGGGAATCTGCTCGTGGCCGCGGTGGTGGGGTAAAAAGGGTTTGGGTCAAAGCTGGATGGTCTATTCAGATGTTTATTAGACCCCGTTTGACCCCCATTACCTGAAAATGAAAATGGAGAAATTGTATTTTTTAGAAAAATGAATGGTTGAGAAAGAAATAAAAGTTTTCGATTTACGTGTAATATTATTTTATGAAAGATTGTGTGGTTGAAAATAAGAGAGAGAAAAATGGAATATAATGTAATTGAATTTAATGAGGATCAAACGGGAGCTAATTGACCCATAAGTTTTATGCCTTCTAGTATATATAATTGAAGCAATTTTATGACAAATGTATTATTTAATTACTACTTAATTAAATTAAATAATAGATTTCATAAATTCAAATTAAATAATAGATTTCATAAATTCAAATCTCAGTAATTTGTTAATCATAATGAGTTGTAATTCTAAGATACAAGTTATATGTGATTGAATCTTAAATCATCAGTGGTTGTAAATAATAATGAGATACGATCATCGTTATTACGGATATATCATCACGTGTGTCATTTCTTACTTTTGAAGTAAGTAGGTGATCTCACCACTAAAATGTGATGACACTTAAATGAACAAATATATGTTCTGTTATAGAACAAAATATTGAAGATTTTTTAGGAGATTTCACATGGATAACTATATGAGTGTCATTAGTTAATCTCTAATATTTGGTAGTGGAATTAGTCATTTTACTCGAGGTTATCATAGTGCCTTATATGAGGACAATCATGCTTTGGAGATGTTGGATATTACTCTACCAAGAGCCGCTAATACGACATCGTTCGGGTATGTCAATAATCATATGAATGTTGTGAATGATCAACAGAGGATTCGTCACTAGATAATAAGAGATTATAATCTACATTTCATTCAGTTAAGCTGGTAATGAAATTATTGGCCAAGGTATACTCATAAGTCGAAAATAAGTTTTTAACTTATATTGACTTAATAGTGTAGTGAAAAATATGATCGATAATTGAGAATTGACACATTTTCATATATCGTAGTTTATCAGATCATTTTGACGAATGAATTATAGTTTCCCAGTAAACAGACAAGTTTGGTTTTGTCATGCCACGTAACATTTTTCGTCACATATATTGCCCTGACACATCGCAAGACGTCAATCTAGGACTACGAATGTGAATTAGTGATAAATTAAAAGGAATGTTTTAATCAATCTATTTTGATTAGATTGAAACAATAATTCACGTCATTGGGTATTGTGATTGGGAACCTAATAGATCACCCACAAAATGGGAACTAGAAGAATGATAATTACCAATTAATTAATTGACAAGTGTTGAATAATTAATTAATTGGGTTGTTTATTAATAGATCCGAATTAATTGATTGAATTAATTAATTCATGGACCAAATTTAATTAATTGGATTAATTAAATATTGAACCGGATCAATTTTAAGAAACGAGCCAAGTTTGTTTGAGTTTATATAAATAAGTTGCTAGGAATTGAAAACTGTAGAGAGAAATTTCATATTTTTGCTAACA
>NW_019245052.1:0-1520 GCF_002742605.1 Olea europaea var. sylvestris | reverse complement strand
GTGAATTCGAAATGTGCCAATGAACCAAATTCATGTGAAATTTTAGTCAAATTTGATTGGAAACGGGCAATGAACCAAACTCAGGTGAAATTTTAGTCAAATTTGATTGAAAAAGCGCCAATGAACAAAATTCATATGAAATCTTAGTCGAATTTGATGTAACACGTGCTAACGAACTAAATTCTGATGAAAATTTTAGTCAAATTTGATTAGAAACATGCTAATGAACTAAGTCCCGGTGAAATTTTAGTCAAATTTGAATGGAAATGCGCCAATGAACCAAACCAATGTGAAATTTTAGCCAAATTTGATGGGAAACGTGCTAACGAACAAAATTTAGATTAAATTTTAGTCAAATTTGATTTGATACTCGCCGATGAACGAAATCCAAGTGAAATTTTACTCAAATTTGATTCATAATGTGCCAATAAACCAAAATCATGTGAAATTTTAGTCAAATTTTGTTGGAAATGCACCAATGAACCTGACTTAGGTGAAATTTTAGTCAAATTTGATTAAAAACCCGCCAGTAAACTAAATCCCAGTGAAATTTTAGTCAAATTTGATTGAAAACGGGCCAATAAGCCAAACTCAGGTTAAATTTTAGTCAAATTTGACTGAAAATGCACCAATAAACAAAATCCAGATGAAATCCTACGAATTTGATGTGAACGGCACTAACTAACAAAATGGCTCTATTTCATTATATTCCATCGATATCTCAATTCCATTCATTTAATACCCCCTTACAGTCCATTAGTAGGTAGGGTGGTAAACTTAGGGGGCACCCACCTCTTCTTCAAACGTTTGATGAAATCTTAGTTAAATTTGATTAGAAACACGCCGATAAACTAAATTAAGGGAAAATTTTAGTCAAATTTGATTGGAAACGCCCCAATGAACCAAAACCAATGCGAAATTTTAGCCAAATTTGATGGAAAACGAGCCAAGCGACAAAATTTTGATGAAATTTTAGTCAAATATGATTTCATACACGCCAATGAGTGAAACTCAAGTGAAATTTTAGTCAAATTTGGTTGGAATTGCACCAATGAAAAGTCGCATGAAATTTTAGTCAAATTTGATTCGTAATGTGCCAATGAACCAAAATCATGTGAAGTTTTGGTCAAATTTTGTTGGAAACGTGCCAATGAGCCAAATTTTGGTGAAATTTTAGTCAAATTCGATTGAAAACGCACTGACGAAAAAACTCGACTAAAATTTAGTCAAATTTAATTCGAAATGCGCCAACAAACCAAAGTCATGTGAAATTTCAGTTTGATTCGATAGGAAACACGCTAATGAACCAAACTCAGGTGAAATTTTAGTCAAATTTGATTAAGAATGCGCCATTGAACAAAATCTAGATGAAATTCCACTCAAATTTGATTGGAAACACAATAAGAAACATAATTTTGGTGAAATTTTAGTCAAATTTGATTAGAAACACGCCAATGAACAAAATTCCGATTAAAATTTTAGCCAAATTTGATGGGAATTGCGCCAATGAACAAAACTCA
>NW_019245051.1:0-1520 GCF_002742605.1 Olea europaea var. sylvestris | reverse complement strand
AGTATTTTATAGAGTTAATTTCTCAACCGTTCATTTAATTTCTTACCCGATTGACACCTGATTCTCAACCGATTTCAACAATTCGCACTTCAATATTTATAATGTCATATATGACATATATTATTGCGTTGTGATCATGCCACTTCATGCCTGACATTCCAAATGTGTCAATTACCTATCTAGGGTTTAAGATGACCTCGATCCACCGAAAGGAAAGCTTGAACCTTTGTCGATACTAATTTCCGAACTTTTCGATTTCCATTACTTACCAAGCTAATCTTCAACATTTAGTTAACCTAATTTTTTATCATAGCTCAATGTGAAATTCACTACTTAGGTTAAGGAGTCAAAGATCATCACTATATAAAGATTTTAAAGCCTCGATGATCAAACACACGTTTTTAAGAGAAAGCAATTAGGAAATTAATGCAAATGACAATGTAATTAGCATGGAATGCATGAATTATATTGGCCAAATGTAGAACGTGAAGTTCGGGATATTACATCCTCCCCTTCTTATAAAAATTTCGTTCTCGAAATTTGCTTACCAAAAAGTTCAGGATAATTAACCCGCATTTCATTTTCTCTTTCCCAAGTAGCCTCTTCGGTTGACTGATTCCGCCATAGCGAATTTTCTTGCTTCTCAATTGCTTTATCTCTCGTTGAAGGATCTCTACCGATTTTTCTTCGTAAGTCAAATATGGTTTTATCTCCATCGGTTCATTCCTCAATACATGAGAAGGATTTCCAATGTATTTTGTTAGCATGGATACATGAAACACATTGTGTACTTGAGACATTGATGAAGGAAGGTCAAGTTTGTAGGCAACATTCCCAATTCTCTCAATAATAGTAAATGGACCATTATATCTCGGTAAATGGGCCAATATATCTCGGGCTTAGTTTTCCATTCTTTCCAAACCGCATCACTCCTTTCATTGGTGCTATCTTCAAAAATACTTGATGTCCCACAGTAAATTCTAACATTCTTCTTCTTTGATCTGCATAACTTTTTTATCGATTTTGAGCGGTTTGCATCCGTTGACGTATTTGTGTCACAACCTCAGCCATTTCAAGTTCAATTATCCTATTGTTTGAATGCCACAATCAATAATTAAAGCAGTAAAGTACATCAATGATGATGACAGAGAAATCTCAACAGGGTAAAAACTCTAAGCACTTCGCCAGTCAACAATCCACTGTGAACGATGAGACTTACAGCATAGTCCATACCTAGCTAACGCTTAGTTGCCTCAGGCCTTCTTCCTTTAATCACCTTGGTCCTCCTGGACTACGTGCTTATAAGACTAGTTCTTGACCCCTAATATCATTTATCTTCTATGGATCTCCAAGAACGAACCTTGTTCTTCCAATGAAACCTTGTTTCGCAGTGCCAGAACTCCTAGTGCATTTTCCTAAAGCTCCAGTAACTCTGAAGACTAATTGGCAAAGGTAGGTTTTGTGTTTGATCAAAGATCTTGTGCGTTTTGATTTGTGGTTTTATATTAAGGTTTATAGCT